>NW_024543628.1:0-59484 GCF_018167655.1 Microtus oregoni
GCACTCAGCACCCTGAGCACTGAGCACCCAGCACCCTGAGTACTGAGCACTGAGCACCCAGCACCCCGAGCACTGAGCACCCAGCACCCTGTGTACTGAGCACTGAGCACCCTGAGTACTAAGCACCCAGCACCCTGAGTACTGAGCACCCAGCACCCCGAGCACTGAGCACCGAGCACCCCGAGCACTGAGCACCCAGCACCCTGAGCACTCAGCACCCATCACCCCGGTCACTGAGCACCCAGCACCCTGAGCACTGAGCACCCAGCACCCTGAGCACTGAGCACCAAGCACCCAGAGCACTGAGCACCCAGCACCCTGAGCACTGAGCATCAAGCACCCTGAGCACTGAGCACCCAGCACCCTGAGTACTGAGCATCAAGCACGCTGAGCACTGAGAACCCAGCACCCTGAGCACTGAGCACCCAGCACCCTGAGCACTGAGCACTCAGCACCCTGAGTACTGAGCACTGAGCAACCCGAGCACTGAGCACCGGGTAACCCGAGCACTGAGCACCCAGCACCCTGAGTACTGAGCACCAAGCACCCTGAGTACTGAGCACTGAGCACTGACCACCCCTGAGCACTGAGCACCCAGCACCCTGAGCACTGAGCACCCAGCATCCTGAGCACTGAGTACTGAGCACCCAGCACCCTGAGCACTGAGCAGCCAGCACCCTGAGCACTGAGCACCAAGCACCCTGAGTACTGAGCACCCAGCACCCCAAACACTGAGCACCGAGCACCCTGAGAACTGAGCACCGAGCACCCTGAGTACTGAGCACCCAGCACCATGAGTACTGAGCCCCGAGCACCCAGAGTACTGAGCAACCTGAGTCCTGAGCAGCCAGTAACCCGAGAATGAGCACCCAGCACCCTGAGTACTGAGCATCAAGCACCCTGAGTTCTGAGCACCCAGCACCCTGAGTACTGCGCACCCAGCACCCTGAGTTCTGAGCACCCAGCACCCTGAGCACTGAGCACACTGAGTACTGAGCAACCAGCACCCTGAGCACTGAGCACCCAGCACCCCGAGCACTGAGCACCCAGCACCCCGACCACTGAGCACTGAGCACCCTGAGCACTGAGGACCCAGCACCCCGAGCACTGAGCACCCAGCACCCTGAGTACTGAGCACCCAGCACCCTGAGCACTGAGGACCCAGCACCCCGAGCACTGAGCACCCAGCACGCTGAGTACTGAGCACTGAGCACCCAGCACCCTGAGTACTGAGCACCCAGCACCCTGAGTACTGAGCACCCAGCACCCCAAGCACTGAGCACTGAGCAACCTGAGTACTGAGCACTGAGCACCCTTAGTACTGAGCACCGAGCACCCTGAGTACTGAGCACCCAGCACCCCGAGCACTGAGCACTGAGCAACCTGAGTGCTGAGCAACAAGCACCCCGAGTACTGAGCACTGAGCACCCTGAGTACTGAGCACCCAGCACCCTGAGCACTGAGCACCCAGCACCCTGAGTACTGAGCACTGAGAACCCTGAGTACTGAACACCGAGCACCCTGCGTACTGAGCACCCAGCACGGTGATCACTGAGCACGGAGCACCCCGAGGACTGAGCACCCGGCACCCTGAGCACTGAGCACCCAGCACCTTGAGTACTGAGCACCGAGCACCCCGAGCACTGAGCACCCAGCACCCTGAGTACTGAGCACCCAGCACCCTGAGCACTGAGCACGGAGCACCCCGAGGACTGAGCACCCAGCACCCTGAGCACTGAGCACCCAGCACCTTGAATACTGAGCACCGAGCACCCCGAGCACTGAGCACCCAGCACCCTGAGTACTGAGCACCCAGCACCCTGAGCACTGAGCACCCAGCACCCTGAGCACTAAGCACCCAGCACCACGAGAACTGAGCACCCAGCACCCTGAGTACTGAGCACCCAGCACCCTGAGTACTGAGCACCCAGCACCCTGAGCACTGAGCACTGAGCACCCAGCACCTTGAGCACTGAGCACTGACCACCCAGCACCCCGAGCACTGAGCACCCAGCACCCCGAGCACTGAGCACCCAGCGCCCTGAGCACTGAGCACCCAGCACCCTGAGCACTGAGCACCCAGTCCCCTGAGTACTGAGCACCCAGCACCATGAGTACTGAGCACCCAGCACCCTGAGTACTGAGCACTCAGCACCCTGAGTACTGAGCACCGAGCACCCCGAGCACTGAGCACCCAGCACCCTGAGCACTGAGCACCCTGAGGCCTGAGCACCCAGCACCCTGAGCACTGAGCACCCAGCACCCTGAGTACTGAGCACCGATCACCCTGAGCACTGAGCACCCAGCACCCCGAGCACTGAGCACCCAGCACCCTGAGTACTGAGCACCCAGCACCCTGAGCACTGAGCACCCAGCATCCTGAGTACTGAGGACCCTGAGTACTGAGCACCGATCACCCTGAGCACTAAGCACCCAGCACCCTGTGTACTGAGCACCCAGCACCCTGAGCACTGAGCACCCAGCACCCTGAGAACTGAGCACCCAGCACCCTGAGTACTGAGCACCCAGCACCCTGAGTACTGAGTACCCAGCACCCTGAGCACTGAGCACCCAGCACCCTGAGTACTGAGCACCGAGCACCCTGAGTACTGAGCACCCAGCACCCTGAGTACTGAGCACCCAGCACCCTGAGCACTGAGCACCCAGCACCCTGAGTACTGAGCACCCAGACCCCGAGCACTGAGGACCCATCACCCCTAGCACTGAGCACCCAGCACCCTGAGCACTGAGCACCCAGCAGCCCGAGCACTGAGCACCCAGCATCCTGAGCACTGAGTACTGAGCACCCAGCACCCTGAGCACTGAGCACCCAGCACCCTGAGCACTGAGCACCCAGCACCCTGAGTACTGAGCACCCAGCACCCCAAGCACTGAGCACCGAGCACCCTAAGTACTGAGCACCCAGCACGCTGAGCACTGAGCACCCAGCACCCCGCGTACTGAGCACCCAGCACCCTGAGTACTGAGTACTCAGCACCCTGAGTACTGAGCACCGAGCACCCCGAGTACTGAGCACTGAGCACCCTGATCACTGAGCACCCAGCACCCTGAGCACTGAGCACCTAGCACCTTGAGTACTGAGCACCGATCACCCCGAGCACTGAGCACCCAGCACCCTGAGTACTGAGCACCAATCACCCCGAGCACTGAGAACCCAGCACCCTGAGTAGTGAGCACCCAACGTACTGAGCACCGAGCACCCCGAGCACTGAGCACCCAGCACCCTGAGTACTGAGCACCGACCACCCTGAGCACTGAGCACCCAGCACCCTGAGTACTGAGCTCCGAGCACCCCGAGCAATGAGCATCCAGCGCCCCGAGCACTGAGCACCCAGCACCCTGAGCACTTAGCACCCAGCACCCTGAGTACTGGGCACCCAGCACCCCGAGCACTGAGCACCCAGCACCCTGAGCACTGAGAACCCAGCACACTGAGCACAGATCACCCAGCACACTGAGCGCTGAGCACCCAGCACCCTGAGTACTGAGCACCCAGCACCCTGAGTACTGAGCACTCAGCACCGTGAGTACTGAGCACCGAGCACCCCGAGCACTGAGCACCCAGCACCCTGGGCACTGCACCCAGCACCCTGAGTACTGAGCACCGATCACTCCGAGCACTGAACACCCAGCACCCTGAGTACTGAGCTCCGAGCACCCCGAGCACTGAGCATCCAGCGCCCCGAGCACTGAGCACCCCGCACCCTGAGCACTTAGCACCCAGCACCCTGAGTACTGGGCACCCAGCACCCCGAGCACTGAGCACCCAGCACCCTGAGCACTGAGCACCCAGCACCCTGAGCACAGATCACCCAGCACACTGAGCGCTGAGCACCCAGCACCCTGAGTACTGAGCACCCAGCACCCTGAGTACTGAGCACTCAGCACCCTGAGTACTGAGCACCGAGCACCCCGAGCCCTGAGCACCCAGCACCCTGAGCACTGAGCACCCAGCACCCCGAGTACTGAGCACCCAGCACCCCGAGCACTGAGCACCCAGCGCCCGGAGCACTGAGCACCCAGCACCACGAGCACTGAGCACTGAGCACCCTGAGCACTGAGCACCCAGCACGCCGAGTACTGAGCACTGAGCACCCTGAGTACTGAGCACCAAGCACCCCGAGTACTGAGCACTGAGCACCCTGAGTACTGAGCACCCAGCACCCTGATCACTGAGTACCCAGCAACCTGAGTACTGAGCACTGAGAACCCTGAGTACTGAGCACCGAGCACCCTGACTACTGAGCACCCAGCACCCTGATCACTGATCACCCAGCACACTGAGTACTGCGCACCCAGCACCCTGAGCACTGAGCACCCAGCACCCTGAGTACTGAGCACCCAGCACCCTGAGTACTGAGCAACCAGCACCCTGAGCACTGAGCACCCAGCACCCTGAGCACTGAGCACTGAGCACCCAGCACCCCGAGCACTGTGCACACAGCACCCTGACCACTGAGCACACTGAGGACTGAGCACCCAGCACCCTGAGCACTGAGCACCCAGCACCCTGAGTACTGAGCACCGATCACCCTGAGCACTGACCACCCAGCACCCGAGCACTGAGCACCCAGCACCCTGAGTACTGAGCACCCAGCACCCTGAGTACTGAGCACCGATCACCCTGAGCACTGAGCACCCAGAAAACAGAGCACTGAGCACCCAGCACCCTGAGTACTGAGCACCCAGCACCCCGAGCACTGAGCACCCAGCACCCTGAGTACTGAGCACCGTGAGTACTGAGCACCGATCACCCTGAGCACTGAGCTCCCAGCACCCTGAGTACTGAGCACCCAGCACCCTGAGCACTGAGCACCCAGCACCCTGAGTACTGAGCACCCAGCACCCTGAGCACTGAGCCCCCAGCACCCTGAGTACTGAGCACCCAGCACCCTGAGCACTGTGCACCCAGCACTCTGAGTACTGAGCACCCAGCACCCCGAGCACTGAGCACCCAGCACCCGAGAATGAGCACCCAGCACCCCGAGTACTGAGCAATGAGCACCCTGAGCACTGAGTACCCAGCACCCTGAGCACTGAGCACCCAGCACCCTGAGTACTGAGCACCCAGCACCCTGAGTACTGAGCACCCAGCACCCTGAGCACTGAGCACCGAGCACCCCGAGTACTGAGCACCCAGCACCCTGAGGACTGAACACCCAGCTCCCTGAGCACTGAGCACCCTGAGCACTGAGTACTGAGCACCGAGCACCCCGAGAACTGAGCACCCAGCACCCGGAGTACTGAGCACCCATCACACTGAGTAATGAGCACCCAGCACCCCGAGCACTGAGCACCCAGCACCCTGAGCACTGAGCACCCAGCACCCTGAGTACTGAGCACTGAGCACCCAGCACCCCAAGCACTGAGCACCCAGCACCCTGAGTACTGAGCACTGAGCACCCAGCACCCCGAGCACTGAGCACCCAGCCCCCAGAGTACTAAGCACCGAGCACCCTGAGTACTGAGCACCCAGCACCCTGAGCACTGAACACACAGCACCCTGAGTACTGAGCACCTCGAGCACTGAGCACCCAGCACCCTGAGTACTGAGCACCGAGTACCCCGAGCACTGAACACACGGCACCCCGAGCACTGAGCACCCAGCACCCCGAGCACTGAGCACCCAGCACGCTGAGCACTGAGTACCCAGCACCCTGAGCACTGAGCACCCAGCACCCTGAGCACTGAGCACCCAGCACCCTGAACACTGAGCACCCAGCGCCCTGAGTACTGAGCACTGAGCACTGAGCACCCAGCACCCCGAGCACTGAGCACCCAGCACCCTGAGTACTGAGCACCCAGCACCCCGAGCACTGAGCACCCAGCACCCTGAGTACTGAGCACCGAGCACCCTGAGTACTGAGCACCCAGCACCCTGAGTACTGAGCACCCAGCGTACTGAGCACCGAGCACCCAGCACCCTGAGTACTGAGCACCCAGCACCCTGAGCACTGAGCACCCAGCACCCTGAGTACTGAGCACTGAGCACCCCGAGTACTGAGCACCGGGCACCGCGAGCACTAAGCACCCAGCACCCCGAGAACCGAGCACCCAGCACTCTGAGCACTGAGCACCCAGCACCCTGAGCACTGAGCACCCAGCACCCTGAGCACTGAGCACCCAGCACCCTGAGTACTGAGCACCCAAAGTATTGAGCACCGAGCACCCTGAGCACTGAGCACCCAGCACCCTGAGTACTGAGCACCCAGCACCCTGAGCAATGAGCACCCTGAGTACTGAGCACCCAGCACACTGAGCACTGAGCACCCAGCACCCTGAGTACTGAGCACCCAGCACCCTGAGTTCTGAGCACCCAGCACCCCGAGCACTGAGCACCCAGCACCCTGAGCACTGAGCACCCAGCACCCCGAGCACTGAGCACCCAGGACCCTGAGTACTGAGCACCCAGCACCCTGAGTACTGAGCACTCAGCACCCTGAATACTGAGCACCGAGCACCCCGAGCACTGAGCACCCAGCACACTGAGCACCCAGCACCCTGAGGACTGAGCACCCAGCACCCTGAGTACTGAGCACCCAGCATCCGGAGTACTGAGCACCGTTCACCCTGAGCACTGAGCACCCAGCACCCCGAGCACTAAGCACCCAGCACCCTGAGTACTGAGCACCCTGAGTACTGAGCACCGAGCACCCCGAGCACTGAGCACCCAGCACCGTGAGCACTGAGCACCCAGCACCCCGAGCACTGAGCACCCAGCACCCTGAGTACTGAGCACCCAGCACCCTGAGTACTGAACACCCAGCACCCTGAGCACTGAGTACCCAGCACCCTGAGCACTGAGCACACAGCACCCTGAGCACTGAGCACCCAGCACCCTGAGTACTGAGCACTGAGCACCCAGGACCCCGAGCACTGAGCACCCAGCACCCTGAGTACTGAGCACTGAGCAGCCAGCACACCGAGCACTGAGCACCCAGCACCCTGAGCACTGAGCACCCAGCACCCTGAGTACTGAGCACCCAGCACCCCGAGTACTGAGCACCCAGCACCCTGAGTACTGAGCACGGAGCACCCTGAGCACTGAGCACCCAGCACCCCGACCACTGAGCACCCAGCACACTGAGTACTGAGCACACAGCACCCTGAGCACTGAGTACCCAGCACCCTGAGTACTGAGCACCCAGCACCCTGAGCACTGAGCACCCAGCACCCTGAGTACTGAGCACCCAGCACCCTGAGTACTGAGCACACAGCACCCTGAGCACTGAGCACCGAGCACCCCGAGTACTGAGCACCCAGCACCCTGAGCACTGAGCACCCAGCACCCTGAGTACTGAGCACCAAGCACCCTGAGTACTGAACACCCAGCACCCTGAGTACTGAGCACCCTGAGCACTGAGTACTGATCACCGAGCACCCCGAGAACTGAGCACCCAGCACCCTGAGTACTGAGCACCCAGCACCCCGAGCACTGAGCACCCAGCACCCTGAGCACTGAGCACCCAGCACCCTGAGTACTGAGCACTGAGCACCCAGCACCCCGAGCACTGAGCACCCAGCACCCTGAGCACTGAGCACCCAGCAGCCCGAGCACTGAGCACCCAGCATCCTGAGCACTGAGTACTGAGCACCCAGCACCCTGAGCACTGAGCACCCAGCACCCTGAGCACTGAGCACCCAGCACCCTGAGTACTGAGCACCCAGCACCCGAAGCACTGAGCACCGAGCACCCTGAGTACTGAGCACCCAGCACGCTGAGCACTGAGCACCCAGCACCCCGAGTACTGAGCACCCAGCACCCTGACTACTGAGCACTCAGCACCCTGAGTACTGAGCACCGAGCACCCCGAGCACTGAGCACCCAGCACCCTGAGCACTGAGCAACCTGAGGACTGAGCACCCAGCACCCTGAGCACTGAGCACCCAGCACCCTGAGTACTGAGCACCGATCACCCTGAGCACTGAGCACCCAGCACCCCGAGCACTGAGCACCCAGCAGCCTAAGTACTGAGAACAGATCACCCTGAGTACTGAGCACCCAGCACCCTGAGTACTGAGCCCCCAGCACCCTGAGTACTGAGCACCCAGCAACCCGAGCACTGAGCACCCAGCACCCCGAGAATGAGCACCCAGCACCCTGAGTACTGAGAACCGAGCACCCTGAGTACTGAGCACCCAGCACCCTGAGTACTGAGCCCCCAGCACCCTGAGTACTGAGCACCCAGCACCCCGAGCACTGAGCACCCAGCACCCCGAGAATGAGCACCCAGCACCCTGAGTACTGAGCACCCAGCACCCCGAGCACGGAGCACCCAGGACCCCGAGCACTGAGTACTGAGCACCCAGCACCCTGAGTACTGAGCACCGAGCTCCCCGAGCACTGAGCACCCAGCACCCTGAGCACGGAGCACCCAGCACCCAGAGCACTGAGCACCCAGCACCCTGAGTACTGAGCACCCAGCACGCTGAGTACTGAGCACTCAGCACCCTGAGCACTGAGCACCCAGCACCCTGAGTACTGAGCACTGAGCACCCAGCACCCCGAGCACTGAGCACCCAGCACCATGAGCACTCAGCACCCATCACCCCGGTCACTGAGCACCCAGCACCCTGAGCACTGAGCACCCAGCACCCTGAGCACTGAGCACCAAGCACCCAGAGCACTGAGCACCCAGCACCCTGAGCACTGAGCATCAAGCACCCTGAGCACTGAGCACCCAGCACCCTGAGTACTGAGCATCAAGCACGCTGAGCACTGAGAACCCAGCACCCTGAGCACTGAGCACCCAGCACCCTGAGCACTGAGCACTCAGCACCCTGAGTACTGAGCACTGAGCAACCCGAGCACTGAGCACCGGGTAACCCGAGCACTGAGCACCCAGCACCCTGAGTACTGAGCACCAAGCACCCTGAGTACTGAAAACTGAGCACTGACCACCCTGAGCACTGAGCACCCAACACCCTGAGCACTGAGCACCCAGCATCCTGAGCACTGAGTACTGAGCACCCAGCACCCTGAGCACTGAGCAGCCAGCACCCTGAGCACTGAGCACCAAGCACCCTGAGTACTGAGCACCCAGCACCTCAAACACTGAGCACCGAGCACCCTGAGAACTGAGCACCGAGCACCCTGAGTACTGAGCACCCAGCACCATGAGTACTGAGCCCCGAGCACCCAGAGTACTGAGCAACCTGAGTCCTGAGCACCCAGTAACCCGAGAATGAGCACCCAGCACCCTGAGTACTGAGCATCAAGCACCCTGAGTTCTGAGCACCCAGCACCCTGAGTACTGCGCACCCAGCACCCTGAGTTCTGAGCACCCAGCACCCTGAGCACTGAGCACACTGAGTACTGAGCAACCAGCACCCTGAGCACTGAGCACCCAGCACCCCGAGCACTGAGCACCCAACACCCCGACCACTGAGCACTGAGCACCCTGAGCACTGAGGACCCAGCACCCCGAGCACTGAGCACCCAGCACCCTGAGTACTGAGCACCCAGCACCCTGAGCACTGAGGACCCAGCACCCCGAGCACTGAGCACCCAGCACGCTGAGTACTGAGCACTGAGCACCCAGCACCCTGAGTACTGAGCACCCAGCACCCTGAGTACTGAGCACCCAGCACCCCAAGCACTGAGCACTGAGCAACCTGAGTACTGAGCACTGAGCACCCTTAGTACTGAGCACCGAGCACCCTGAGTATTGAGCACCCAGCACCCCGAGCACTGAGCACTGAGCAACCTGAGTGCTGAGCAACAAGCACCCCGAGTACTGAGCACTGAGCACCCTGAGTACTGAGCACCCAGCACCCTGAGCACTGAGCACCCAGCACCCTGAGTACTGAGCACTGAGAACCCTGAGTACTGAACACCGAGCACCCTGAGTACTGAGCACCCAGCACGGTGATCACTGAGCACGGAGCACCCCGAGGACTGAGCACCCGGCACCCTGAGCACTGAGCACCCAGCACCTTGAGTACTGAGCACCGAGCACCCCGAGAACTGAGCACCCAGCACCCTGAGTACTGAGCACCCAGCACCCTGAGCACTGAGCACCAAGCACCCCGAGGACTGAGCACCCAGCACCCTGAGCACTGAGCACCCAGCACCTTGAGTACTGAGCACCGAGCACCCCGAGCACTGAGCACCCAGCACCCTGAGTACTGAGCACCCAGCACACTGAGCACTGAGCACCCAGCACCCTGAGCACTAAGCACCCAGCACCACGAGAACTGAGCACCCAGCACCCTGAGTACTGAGCACCCAGCACCCTGAGTACTGAGCACCCAGCACCCTGAGCACTGAGCACTGAGCACCCAGCACCTTGAGCACTGAGCACTGACCACCCAGCACCCCGAGCACTGAGCACCCAGCACCCCGAGCACTGAGCACCCAGCGCCCTGAGCACTGAGCACCCAGCACCCTGAGCACTGAGCACCCAGTCCCCTGAGTACTGAGCACCCAGCACCATGAGTACTGAGCACCCAGCACCCTGAGTACTGAGCACTCAGCACCCTGAGTACTGAGCACCGAGCACCCCGAGCACTGAGCACCCAGCACCCTGAGCACTGAGCACCCTGAGGCCTGAGCACCCAGCACCCTGAGCACTGAGCACCCAGCACCCTGAGTACTGAGCACCGATCACCCTGAGCACTGAGCACCCAGCACCCCGAGCACTGAGCACCCAGCACCCTGAGTACTGAGCACCCAGCACCCTGAGCACTGAGCACCCAGCATCCTGAGTACTGAGCACCCTGAGTACTGAGCACCGATCACCCTGAGCACTAAGCACCCAGCACCCTGAGTACTGAGCACCCAGCACCCTGAGCACTGAGCACCCAGCACCCTGAGCACTGAGCACCCAGCACCCTGAGTACTGAGCACAGAGCACCCTGAGTACTGAGTACCCATTACCCTGAGCACTGAGCACCCAGCACCCTGAGTACTGAGCACCGAGCACCCTGAGTACTGAGCACCCAGCACCCTGAGTACTGAGCACCCAGCACCCTGAGCACTGAGCACCCAGCACCCTGAGTACTGAGCACCCAGACCCCGAGCACTGAGGACCCATCACCCCTAGCACTTAGCACCCAGCACCCTGAGCACTGAGCACCCAGCAGCCCGAGCACTGAGCACCCAGCATCCTGAGCACTGAGTACTGAGCACCCAGCACCCTGAGCACTGAGCACCCAGCACCCTGAGCACTGAGCACCCAGCACCCTGAGTACTGAGCACCCAGCACCCCAAGCACTGAGCACCGAGCACCCTAAGTACTGAGCACCCAGCACGCTGAGCACTGAGCACCCAGCACCCCGCGTACTGAGCACCCAGCACCCTGAGTACTGAGCACTCAGCACCCTGAGTACTGAGCACCGAGCACCCCGAGTACTGAGCACTGAGCAACCTGAGTACTGAGCACCCAGCACCCTGATCACTGAGTACCCAGCAACCTGAGTACTGAGCACTGAGAACCCTGAGTACTGAGCACCGAGCACCCTGAGTACTGAGCACCCAGCACCCTGATCACTGAGCACCCAGCACCCTGAGCACTGAGCACCTAGCACCTTGAGTACTGAGCACCGATCACCCCGAGCACTGAGCACCCAGCACCCTGAGTACTGAGCACCGATCACCCCGAGCACTGAGAACCCAGCACCCTGAGTAGTGAGCACCCAACGTACTGAGCACCGAGCACCCCGAGCACTGAGCACCCAGCACCCTGAGTACTGAGCACCGATCACCCTGAGCACTGAGCACCCAGCACCCTGAGTACTGAGCTCCGAGCACCCCGAGCAATGAGCATCCAGCGCCCCGAGCACTGAGCACCCAGCACCCTGAGCACTTAGCACCCAGCACCCTGAGTACTGGGCACCCAGCACCCCGAGCACTGAGCACCCAGCACCCTGAGCACTGAGCACCCAGCACACTGAGCACAGATCACCCAGCACACTGAGCGCTGAGCACCCAGCACCCTGAGTACTGAGCACCCAGCACCCTGAGTACTGAGCACTCAGCACCGTGAGTACTGAGCACCGAGCACCCCGAGCACTGAGCACCCAGCACCCTGGGCACTGCACCCAGCACCCTGAGTACTGAGCACTGATAACTCCGAGCACTGAACACCCAGCACCCTGAGTACTGAGCTCCGAGCACCCCGAGCACTGAGCATCCAGCGCCCCGAGCACTGAGCACCCCGCACCCTGAGCACTTAGCACCCAGCACCCTGAGTACTGGGCACCCAGCACCCCGAGCACTGAGCACCCAGCACCCTGAGCACTGAGCAACCAGCACCCTGAGCACAGATCACCCAGCACAATGAGCGCTGAGCACCCAGCACCCTGAGTACTGAGCACCCAGCACCCTGAGTACTGAGCACTCAGCACCCTGAGTACTGAGCACCGAGCACCCCGAGCCCTGAGCACCCAGCACCCTGAGCACTGAGCACCCAGCACCCCGAGCACTGAGCACCCAGCACCCTGAGTACTGAGCACCCAGCACCCTGAGCACTGAGCACCCAGCACCCTGAGCACTGAGCACCCAGCACCCTGAGTAGTGAGCACCCAACGTACTGAGCACCGAGCACCCCTAGCACTGAGCACCCAGCACCCTGACTACTGAGCACCGATCACCCCGAGCACTGAGCACCCAGCACCCTTAGTACTGAGCTCCGAGCACCCCGAGCACTGAGCACGCAGCACCCTGAGCACTGAGCACCCAGCACCCTGAGTACTGAGCACCCAGCAACCCGAGCACTGAGCAACCAGCACCCTGAGCACTGAGCACCCAGCACACTGAGCACTGATCACCCAGCACCCTGAGCACTGAGCACCCAGCACCCTGAGCACTGAGCATCGAGCACCCCGAGTACTGAGCACCCAGCACCCTGAGCACTGAGCACCCCGCACCCTGAGTACTGAGCACCCAGCACCCTGAGTACTGAACACCCAGCACCCTGAGCACTGAGCACCCAGCACCCTGAGTAGTGAGCACCCAACGTACTGAGCACCGAGCACCCCGAGCACTGAGCACCCAGCACCCTGAGCACTGAGCACCCAGCACCCTGAGTAGTGAGCACCCAACGTACTGAGCACCGAGCACCCCGAGCACTGAGCACCCAGCACCCTGAGTACTGAGCACCGATCACCCCGAGCACTGAGCACCCAGCACCCTGAGTACTGAGCACCGATCACCCCGAGCACTGAGAACCCAGCACCCTGAGTAGTGAGCACCCAACGTACTGAGCACCGAGCACCCCGAGCACTGAGCACCCAGCACCCTGAGTACTGAGCACCGATCACCCTGAGCACTGAGCACCCAGCACCCTGAGTACTGAGCTCCGAGCACCCCGAGCAATGAGCATCCAGCGCCCCGAGCACTGAGCACCCAGCACCCTGAGCACTTAGCACCCAGCACCCTGAGTACTGGGCACCCAGCACCCCGAGTACTGAGCACCCAGCACCCTGAGCACTGAGCACCCAGCACACTGAGCACAGATCACCCAGCACACTGAGCACTGAGCACCCAGCACCCTGAGTACTGAGCACCCAGCACCCTGAGTACTGAGCACTCAGCACCGTGAGTACTGAGCACCGAGCACCCCGAGCACTGAGCACCCAGCACCCTGGGCACTGCACCCAGCACCCTGAGTACTGAGCACCGATCACCCCGAGCACTGAACACCCAGCACCCTGAGTACTGAGCTCCGAGCACCCCGAGCACTGAGCATCCAGCGCCCCGAGCACTGAGCACCCCGCACCCTGAGCACTTAGCACCCAGCACCCTGAGTACTGGGCACCCAGCACCCCGAGCACTGAGCACCCAGCACCCTTAGCACTGAGCACCCAGCACCCTGAGCACAGATCACCCAGCACACTGAGCGCTGAGCACCCAGCACCCTGAGTACTGAGCACCCAGCGCCCTGAGTACTGAGCACTCAGCACCCTGAGTACTGAGCACCGAGCACCCCGAGCCCTGAGCACCCAGCACCCTGAGCACTGAGCACCCTGAGGACTGAGCACCCTGCACCCTGAGAACTGAGCTCCCAGCACCCTGAGTACTGAGCACCCAGCACCCTGAGCACTGAGCACCCAGCACCCTGAACACTGAGCACCCAGCACCCCGAGCACTGAGCACCCAGCACCCTGAGTACTGAGCACCCAGCACCCTGAGCACTGAGCACCCAGCACCCTGAGCACTGAGCACCCAGCACCCTGAGTAGTGAGCACCCAATGTACTGAGCACCAAGCACCCCGAGCACTGAGCACCCAGCACCCTGACTACTGAGCACCGATCACCCCGAGAACTGAGCACCCAGCACCCTGAGTACTGAGCTCCGAGCACCCCGAGCACTGAGCACCCAGCGCCCCGAGCACTGAGCACCCAGCACCCTGAGCACTGAGCACCCAGCACCCTGAGTACGGAGCACCCAGCACCCCGAGCACTGAGCACCCAGCACCCTGAGCACTGAGCACCCAGCACACTGAGCACTGATCACCCAGCACCCTGAGCACTGAGCACCCAGCACCCTGAGTACTGAGCACCCAGCACCCTGAGTACTGAGCACTCAGCACCCTGAGTACTGAGCACCGAGCACCCCGAGCACTGAGCACCCAGCACCCTGAGCACTGAGCACCCCGCACCCCGAGTACTGAGCACCCAGCACCCCGAGCACTGAGCACCCAGCGCCCGGAGCACTGAGCACCCAGCACCACGAGCAGTGAGC
Source organism: Microtus oregoni (assembly GCF_018167655.1). Taxonomy (NCBI): domain Eukaryota; kingdom Metazoa; phylum Chordata; class Mammalia; order Rodentia; family Cricetidae; genus Microtus; species Microtus oregoni. The sequence continues at coordinate 14,709 of NW_024543628.1, forward strand.
ACTGAGCACCCTGAGCACTGAGCACCCAGCACGCCGAGTACTGAGCACTGAGCACCCTGAGTACTGAGCACCAAGCACCCCGAGTACTGAGCACTGAGCACCCTGAGTACTGAGCACCCAGCACCCTGATCACTGAGTACCCAGCAACCTGAGTACTGAGCACTGAGAACCCTGAGTACTGAGCACCGAGCACCCTGAGTACTGAGCACCCAGCACCCTGATTACTGAGCACCCAGCACCCTGAGCACTGAGCACCTAGCACCTTGAGTACTGAGCACCGAGCACCCCGAGCACTGAGCACCCAGCACCCTGAGTACTGAGCACCCAGCACCCTGAGCACTGAGCACCCAGCACCCTGAGCACTGAGCAACCAGCACCCCGAGCACTGATCACCCAGCACACTGAGTACTGCGCACCAAGCACCCTGAGCACTGAGCACCCAGCACCCTGAGTACTGAGCACCCAGCACCCTGAGTACTGAGCAACCAGCACCCTGAGCACTGAGCACCCAGCACCCTGAGCACTGAGCACTGAGCACCCAGCACCCCGAGCACTGAGCACACAGCACCCTGACCACTGAGCACACTGAGGACTGAGCACCCAGCACCCTGAGCACTGAGCACCCAGCACCCTGAGTACTGAGCACCGATCACCCTGAGCACTGACCACCCAGCACCCGAGCACTGAGCACCCAGCACCCTGAGTACTGAGCACCCAGCACCCTGAGTACTGAGCACCGATCACCCTGAGCACTGAGCACCCAGAAAACAGAGCACTGAGCACCCAGCACCCTGAGTACTGAGCACCCAGCACCCCGAGCACTGAGCACCCAGCACCCTGAGTACTGAGCACCGTGAGTACTGAGCACCGATCACCCTGAGCACTGAGCTCCCAGCACCCTGAGTACTGAGCACCCAGCACCCTGAGCACTGAGCACCCAGCACCCTGAGTACTGAGCACCCAGCACCCTGAGCACTGAGCCCCCAGCACCCTGAGTACTGAGCACCCAGCACCCTGAGCACTGAGCACCCAGCACTCTGAGTACTGAGCACCCAGCACCCCGAGCACTGAGCACCCAGCACCCGAGAATGAGCACCCAGCACCCCGAGTACTGAGCAACGAGCACCCTGAGCACTGAGTACCCAGCACCCTGAGCTCTGAGCACCCAGCACCCTGAGTACTGAGCACCCAGCACCCTGAGTACTGAGCACCCAGCACCCTGAGCACTGAGCACCGAGCACCCCGAGTACTGAGCACCCAGCACCCTGAGGACTGAACACCCAGCTCCCTGAGCACTGAGCACCCTGAGCACTGAGTACTGAGCACCGAGCACCCCGAGAACTGAGCACCCAGCACCCGGAGTACTGAGCACCCAGCACACTGAGTAATGAGCACCCAGCACCCCGAGCACTGAGCACCCAGCACCCTGAGCACTGAGCACCCAGCACCCTGAGTACTGAGCACTGAGCACCCAGCACCCCAAGCACTGAGCACCCAGCACCCTGAGTACTGAGCACTGAGCACCCAGCACCCCGAGCACTGAGCACCCAGCCCCCAGAGTACTAAGCACCGAGCACCCTGAGTACTGAGCACCCAGCACCCTGAGCACTGAACACACAGCACCCTGAGTACTGAGCACCTCGAGCACTGAACACCCAGCACCCTGAGTACTGAGCACCGAGCACCCCGAGCACTGAACACCCGGCACCCCGAGCACTGAGCACCCAGCACCCCGAGCACTGAGCACCCAGCACCCTGAGTACTGAGCACCCAGCACCCTGAGTACTGAGCACCCAGCACGCTGAGCACTGAGTACCCAGCACCCTGAGCACTGAGCACCCAGCACCCTGAGCACTGAGCACCCAGCACCCTGAACACTGAGCACCCAGCGCCCTGAGTACTGAGCACTGAGCACTGAGCACCCAGCACCCCGAGCACTGAGCACCCAGCACCCTGAGTACTGAGCACCCAGCACCCCGAGCACTGAGCACCCAGCACCCTGAGTACTGAGCACCGAGCACCCTGAGTACTGAGCACCCAGCACCCTGAGTACTGAGCACCCAGCGTACTGAGCACCGAGCACCCAGCACCCTGTGTACTGAGCACCCAGCACCCTGAGCACTGAGCACCCAGCACCCTGAGTAGTGAGCACTGAGCACCCCGAGTACTGAGCACCGGGCACCGCAAGCACTAAGCACCCAGCACCCCGAGAACCGAGCACCCAGCACTCTGAGCACTGAGCACCCAGCACCCTGAGCACTGAGCACCCAGCACCCTGAGCACTGAGCACCCAGCACCCTGAGTACTGAGCACCCAAAGTATTGAGCACCGAGCACCCTGAGCACTGAGCACCCAGCACCCTGAGTACTGAGCAACCAGCACCCTGAGCAATGAGCACCCTGAGTACTGAGCACCCAGCACACTGAGCACTGAGCACCCAGCACCCTGAGTACTGAGCACCCAGCACCCTGAGTTCTGAGCACCCAGCACCCCGAGCACTGAGAACCCAGCACCCTGAGCACTGAGCACCCAGCACCCCGAGCACTGAGCACCCAGGACCCTGAGTACTGAGCACCCAGCACCCTGAGTACTGAGCACTCAGCACCCTGAATACTGAGCACCGAGCACCCCGAGCACTGAGCACCCAGCACCCTGAGCACCCAGCACCCTGAGGACTGAGCACCCAGCACCCTGAGTTCTGAGCACCCAGCACCCTGAGTACTGAGCACCCAGCATCCGGAGTACTGAGCACCGTTCACCCTGAGCACTGAGCACCCAGCACCCCGAGCACTAAGCACCCAGCACACTGAGCACTGAGCACCCAGCACCGTGAGCACTGAGCACCCAGCACCCCGAGCACTGAGCACCCAGCACCCTGAGTACTGAGCACCCAGCACCCTGAGTACTGAACACCCAGCACCCTGAGCACTGAGTACCCAGCACCCTGAGCACTGAGCACACAGCACCCTGAGCACTGAGCACCCAGCACCCTGAGTACTGAGCACTGAGCACCCAGGACCCCGACCACTGAGCACCCAGCACCCTGAGTACTGAGCACTGAGCACCCAGCACACCGAGCACTGAGCACCCAGCACCCTGAGCACTGAGCACTCAGCACCCTGAGTACTGAGCACCCAGCACCCCGAGTACTGAGCACCCAGCACCCTGAGTACTGAGCACCGAGCACCCTGAGCACTGAGCACCCAGCACCCCGAGCACTGAGCACCCAGCACACTGAGTACTGAGCACCCAGCACCCCGAGCACTGAGCACCCAGCACCCTGAGTACTGAGCACCGAGCACCCTGAGTACTGAGCACCCAGCACCCTGAGTACTGAGCACCCAGCGTACTGAGCACCGAGCACCCAGCACCCTGTGTACTGAGCACCCAGCACCCTGAGCACTGAGCACCCAGCACCCTGAGTAGTGAGCACTGAGCACCCCGAGTACTGAGCACCGGGCACCGCAAGCACTAAGCACCCAGCACCCCGAGAACCGAGCACCCAGCACTCTGAGCACTGAGCACCCAGCACCCTGAGCACTGAGCACCCAGCACCCTGAGCACTGAGCACCCAGCACCCTGAGTACTGAGCACCCAAAGTATTGAGCACCGAGCACCCTGAGCACTGAGCACCCAGCACCCTGAGTACTGAGCACCCAGCACCCTGAGCAATGAGCACCCTGAGTACTGAGCACCCAGCACACTGAGCACTGAGCACCCAGCACCCTGAGTACTGAGCACCCAGCACCCTGAGTTCTGAGCACCCAGCACCCCGAGCACTGAGAACCCAGCACCCTGAGCACTGAGCACCCAGCACCCCGAGCACTGAGCACCCAGGACCCTGAGTACTGAGCACCCAGCACCCTGAGTACTGAGCACTCAGCACCCTGAATACTGAGCACCGAGCACCCCGAGCACTGAGCACCCAGCACCCTGAGCACCCAGCACCCTGAGGACTGAGCACCCAGCACCCTGAGTTCTGAGCACCCAGCACCCTGAGTACTGAGCACCCAGCATCCGGAGTACTGAGCACCGTTCACCCTGAGCACTGAGCACCCAGCACCCCGAGCACTAAGCACCCAGCACACTGAGCACTGAGCACCCAGCACCGTGAGCACTGAGCACCCAGCACCCCGAGCACTGAGCACCCAGCACCCTGAGTACTGAGCACCCAGCACCCTGAGTACTGAACACCCAGCACCCTGAGCACTGAGTACCCAGCACCCTGAGCACTGAGCACACAGCACCCTGAGCACTGAGCACCCAGCACCCTGAGTACTGAGCACTGAGCACCCAGGACCCCGACCACTGAGCACCCAGCACCCTGAGTACTGAGCACTGAGCACCCAGCACACCGAGCACTGAGCACCCAGCACCCTGAGCACTGAGCACTCAGCACCCTGAGTACTGAGCACCCAGCACCCCGAGTACTGAGCACCCAGCACCCTGAGTACTGAGCACCGAGCACCCTGAGCACTGAGCACCCAGCACCCCGAGCACTGAGCACCCAGCACACTGAGTACTGAGCACACAGCACCCTGAGCACTGAGCACCCAGCACCCTGAGTACTGAGCACCCAGCACCCTGAGCACTGAGCACCCAGCACCCTGAGTACTGAGCACCCAGCACCCTGAGTACTGAGCACACAGCACCCTGAGCACTGAGCACCGAGCACCCCGAGTACTGAGCACCCAGCACCCTGAGCACTGAGCACCCAGCACCCTGAGTACTGAGCACCAAGCACCCTGAGTACTGAACACCCAGCACCCTGAGTACTGAGCACCCTGAGCACTGAGTACTGATCACCGAGCACCCCGAGAACTGAGCACCCAGCACCCTGAGTACTGAGCACCCAGCACCCCGAGCACTGAGCACCCAGCACCCTGAGCACTGAGCACCCAGCACCCTGAGTACTGAGCACTGAGCACCCAGCACCCCGAGCACTGAGCACCCAGCACCTTGAGTACTGATCACTGAGCACACATCACCCCGAGCACTGAGCACCCAGCCCCCTGAGTACTAAGCAACGAGCTCCCTGAGTACTGAGCACCCAGCACCCTGAGTACTGAGCACCGAGCACCCCGAGCACTGAGCACCCAGCACCCTGAGCACTGAGCACTGAGCACCCAGCACCCCGAGCACTGAGCACCCAGCACCCTGAGTACTGAGCACCCAGCACCCTGAGTACTGAGCACCCAGCAACCTGAGCACTGAGTACCCAGCACCCTGAGCACTGAGCACCCAGCACCCTGAGCACTGAGCACCCAGCACCCTGAGCACTGTGCACCCAGCACCCTGAGTACTGAGCACTGAGCACTGAGCACCCAGCACCCCGAGCACTGAGCACCCAGCACCCTGAGTACTAAGCACCCAGCACCCTGAGTACTGAGCACCCAGCACCCTGAGTACTGAGCACTGAGCACCCAGCACCCCGAGCACTGAGCACCCAGCGCCCTGAGTACTGAGCACTGAGCACTGAGCACCCAGCACCCCGAGCACTGAGCACCCAGCACCCTGAGTACTGAGCACCCAGCACCCCGAGCACTGAGCACCCAGCACCCTGAGTACTGAGCACCGAGCACCCTGAGTACTGAGCACCCAGCACCCTGAGTACTGAGCACCCAGCGTACTGAGCACCGAGCACCCAGCACCCTGAGTACTGAGCACCCAGCACCCTGAGCACTGAGCACCCAGCACCCTGAGTACTGAGCACTGAGCACCCCGAGCACTGAGCACCCAGCACCCTGAGTACTGAGCACCCAGCACCCTGAGTACTGAACACCCAGCACACTGAGCACTGAGTACCCAGCACCCTGAGCACTGAGCACACAGCACCCTGAGCACTGAGCACCCAGCACCCTGAGTACTGAGCACTGAGCACCCAGGACCCCGAGCACTGAGCACCCAGCACCCTGAGTACTGAGCACTGAACACCCAGCACACCGAGCACTGAGCACCCAGCACCCTGAGCACTGAGCACCCAGCACCCTGAGTACTGCGCACCCAGCAACCCGAGTACTGAGCACACAGCACCCTGAGTACTGAGCACCGAGCACCCTGAGCACTGAGCACCCAGCACCCCGAGAACTGAGCACCCAGCACACTGAGTACTGAGCACACAGCACCCTGAGCACTGAGCACCCAGCACCCTGAGTACTGAGCACCCAGCACCCTGAGCACTGAGCACCCAGCACCCTGAGTACTGAGCACCCAGCACCCTGAGTACTGAGCACACAGCACCCTGAGCACTGAGCACCGAGCACACCGAGTACTGAGCACCCAGCACCCTGAGCACTGAGCACCCAGCACCCTGAGTACTGAGCACCAAGCACCCTGAGTACTGAACACCCAGCACCCAGAGCACTGAGCACCCTGAGCACTGAGTACTGATCACCGAGCACCCCGAGAACTGAGCACCCAGCACCCTGAGTACTGAGCACCCAGCACCCCGAGCACTGAGCACCCAGCACCCTGAGCACTGAGCACCCAGCACCCTGAGTACTGAGCACTGAGCACCCAGCACCCCGAGCACTGAGCACCCAGCACCTTGAGTACTGATCACTGAGCACCCATCACCCCGAGCACTGAGCACCCAGCCCCCTGAGTACTAAGCACCGAGCACCCTGAGTACTGAGCACCCAGCACCGTGAACACTGAACACACAGCACCCTGAGTACTGAGCACCTCGAGCACTGAGCACCCAGCACCCTGAGTACTGAGCACCGAGCACCCCGAGCAATGAGCACCCAGCACCCCGAGCACTGAGCACCCAGCACCCCGAGCACTGAGCACCCAGCACCCTGAGTACTGAGCACCCAGCACCCTGAGTACTGAGCACCCAGCACCCTGAGCACTGAGTACCCAGCACCCTGAGCACTGAGCACCCAGCACCCTGAGCACTGAGCACCCAGCACCCTGAGCACTGTGCACCCAGCACCCTGAGTACTCAGCACTGAGCACTGAGCACCCAGCACCCCGAGCACTGAGCACCCAGCACCCTGAGTACTAAGCACCCAGCACCCTGAGTACTGAGCACCCAGCACCCTGAGTACTGAGCACTGAGCACCCAGCACCCCGAGCACTGAGCACCCAGCACCCTGAGTACTGAGCACTGAGCACTGAGCACCCAGCACCCCGAGCACTGAGCAGCCAGCACCCTGAGTACTGAGCACCCAGCACCCCGAGCACTGAGCACCCAGCACCCTGAGTACTGAGCACCGAGCACCCTGAGTACTGAGCACCCAGCACCCTGAGTACTGAGCACCCAGCGTACTGAGCACCGAGCACCCAGCACCCTGAGTACTGAGCACCCAGCACCCTGAGCACTGAGCACCCAGCACCCTGAGTACTGAGCACCCAGCACCCTGAGTTCTGAGCACCCAGCAGCCCGAGCACTGAGCACCCAGCACCCTGAGCACTGAGCACCCAGCACCCCGAGCACTGAGCACCCAGGACCCTGAGTACTGAGCACCCAGCACCCTGAGTACTGAGCACTCAGCACCCTGAATACTGAGCACCGAGCACCCCGAGCACTGAGCACCCAGCACCCTGAGCACCCAGCACCCTGAGGACTGAGCACCCAGCACCCTGAGTACTGAGCACCCAGCACCCTGAGTACTGAGCACCCAGCATCCGGAGTACTTTGCACCGTAAACCCTGAGCACTGAGCACCCAGCACCCCGAGCACTAAGCACCCAGCACCCTGAGTACTGAGCACCCTGAGTACTGAGCACCGAGCACCCCGAGCACTGAGCACCCAGCACCGTGAGCACTGAGCACCCAGCACCCCGAGCACTGAGCACCCAGCACCCTGAGTACTGAGCACCCAGCACCCCGAGCACTGAGCACCCAGCACCCTGAGTACTGAGCACCGAGCACCCTGAGTACTGAGCACCCAGCACCCTGAGTACTGAGCACCCAGCGTACTGAGCACCGAGCACCCAGCACCCTGAGTACTGAGCACCCAGCACCCCGAGCACTGAGCACCCAGCACCCTGAGTACTGAGCACCCAGCACCCTGAGTACTGAACACCCAGCACACTGAGCACTGAGTACCCAGCGCCCTGAGCACTGAGCACACAGCACCCTGAGCACTGAGCACCCAGCACCCTGAGTACTGAGCACTGAGCACCCAGGAACCCGAGCACTGAGCACCCAGCACCCTGAGTACTGAGCACTGAGCACCCAGCACACCGAGCACTGAGCACCCAGCACCCTGAGCACTGAGCACCCAGCACCCTGAGTACTGCGCACCCAGCAACCCGAGTACTGAGCACACAGCACCCTGAGTACTGAGCAACGAGCACCCTGAGCACTGAGCACCCAGCACCCCGAGCACTGAGCACCCAGCACCCTGAGTACTGAGCACCCAGCACCCCGAGCACTGAGCACCCAGCACCCTGAGTACTGAGCACCGAGCACCCTGAGTACTGAGCACCCAGCACCCTGAGTACTGAGCACCCAGCGTACTGAGCACCGAGCACCCAACACCCTGAGTACTGAGCACCCAGCACCCTGAGCACTGAGCACCCAGCACCCTGAGTACTGAGCACTGAGCACCCCGAGCACTGAGCACCCAGCACCCTGAGTACTGAGCACCCAGCACCCTGAGTACTGAACACCCAGCACACTGAGCACTGAGTACCCAGCACCCTGAGCACTGAGCACACAGCACCCTGAGCACTGAGCACCCAGCACCCTGAGTACTGAGCACTGAGCACCCAGCACCCCGAGCACTGAGCACCCAGCACCCTGAGTACTGAGCACTGAGCACCCAGCACACCGAGCACTGAGCACCCAGCACCCTGAGCACTGAGCACCCAGCACCCTGAGCACTGAGCACCGAGCACCCCGAGTACTGAGCACCCAGCACCCTGAGCACTGAGCACACAGCACCCTGAGTACTGAGCAACAAGCACCCTGAGTACTGAACACCCAGCACCCTGAGCACTGAGCACCCTGAGCACTGAGTACTGAGCACCCAGCACCCCGAGCACTGAGCACCCAGCACCCTGAGTACTGAGCACCGAGCACCCTGAGTACTGAGCACCCAGCACCCTGAGTACTGAGCACCCAGCGTACTGAGCACCGAGCACCCAGCACCCTGAGTACTGAGCACCCAGCACCCCGAGCACTGAGCACCCAGCACCCTGAGTACTGAGCACCCAGCATCCTGAGTACTGAACACCCAGCACACTGAGCACTGAGTACCCAGCACCCTGAGCACTGAGCACACAGCACCCTGAGCACTGAGCACCCAGCACCCTGAGTACTGAGCACTGAGCACCCAGGACCCCGAGCACTGAGCACCCAGCACCCTGAGTACTGAGTACTGAGCACCCAGCACCCCGAGCACTGAGCACCCAGCACCCTGAGTACTGAGCACCGAGCACCCTGAGTACTGAGCACCCAGCACCCTGAGTACTGAGCACCCAGCGTACTGAGCACCGAGCACCCAGCACCCTGAGTACTGAGCACCCAGCACCCTGAGCACTGAGCACCCAGCACCCTGAGTACTGAGCACTGAGCACCCCGAGCACTGAGCACCCAGCACCCTGAGTACTGAGCACCCAGCACCCTGAGTACTGAACACCCAGCACACTGAGCACTGAGTACCCAGCACCCTGAGCACTGAGCACACAGCACCCTGAGCACTGAGCACCCAGCACCCTGAGTACTGAGCACTGAGCACCCAGGACCCCGAGCACTGAGCACCCAGCACCCTGAGTACTGAGCACTGAGCACCCAGCACACCGAGCACTGAGCACCCAGCACCCTGAGCACTGAGCACCCAGCACCCTGAGCACTGAGCACCGAGCACCCCGAGTACTGAGCACCCAGCACCCTGAGCACTGAGCACCCAGCACCCTGAGTACTGAGCACCAAGCACCCTGAGTACTGAACACCCAGCACCCTGAGCACTGAGCACCCTGAGCACTGAGTACTGATCACCGAGCACCCCGAGAACTGAGCACCCAGCACCCTGAGTACTGAGCACCCAGCACCCCGAGCACTGAGCAACCAGCACCCTGAGCACTGAGCACCCAGCACCCTGAGTACTGAGCACTGAGCAACCAGCACCCCGAGCACTGAGCACCCAGCACCTTGAGTACTGATCACTGAGCACCCATCACCCCGAGCAATGAGCACCCAGCCCCCTGAGTACTAAGCACCGAGCACCCTGAGTACTGAGCACCCAGCACCCTGAGCACTGAACACACAGCACCCTGAGTACTGAGCACCTCGAGCACTGAGCACCCAGCACCCTGAGTACTGAGCACCGAGCACCCCGAGCACTGAGCACCCAGCACCCCGAGCACTGAGCACCCAGCACCCCGAGCACTGAGCACCCAGCACCCTGAGTACTGAGCACCCAGCACCCTGAGTACTGAGCACCCAGCACCCTGAGCACTGAGTACCCAGCACCCTGAGCACTGAGCACCCAGCACCCTGAGCACTGAGCACCCAGCACCCTGAGCACTGTGCACCCAGCACCCTGAGTACTGAGCACTGAGCACTGAGCACCCAGCACCCCGAGCACTGAGCACCCAGCACCCTGAGTACTAAGCACCCAGCACCCTGAGTACTGAGCACCCAGCACCCTGAGTACTGAGCACTGAGCACCCAGCACCCCGAGCACTGAGCACCCAGCACCCTGAGTACTGAGCACTGAGCACTGAGCACCCAGCACCCCGAGCACTGAGCACCCAGCACCCTGAGTACTGAGCACCCAGCACCCTGAGTACTGAGCACCGAGCACCCTGAGTACTGAGCACCCAGCACCCTGAGTACTGAGCACCCAGCGTACTGAGCACCGAACACCCAGCACCCTGAGTACTGAGCACCCAGCACCCTGAGCACTGAGCACCCAGCACCCTGAGTACTGAGCACCCAGCACCCTGAGTTCTGAGCACCCAGCACCCCGAGCACTGAGCACCCAGCACCCTGAGCACTGAGCACCCAGCACCCCGAGCACTGAGCACCCAGGACCCTGAGTACTGAGCACCCAGCACCCTGAGTACTGAGCACTCAGCACCCTGAATACTGAGCACCGAGCACCCCGAGCACTGAGCACCCAGCACCCTGAGCACCCAGCACCCTGAGGACTGAGCACCCAGCACCCTGAGTACTGAGCACCCAGCACCCTGAGTACTGAGCACCCAGCATCCGGAGTACTGAGCACCGTTCACCCTGAGCACTGAGCACCCAGCACCCCGAGCACTAAGCACCCAGCACCCTGAGTACTGAGCACCCTGAGTCCTGAGCACCGAGCACCCCGAGCACTGAGCACCCAGCTCCGTGAGCACTGAGCACCCAGCACCCCGAGCACTGAGCACCCAGCACTCTGAGCACTGAGCACCCAGCACCCTGAGCACTGAGCACCCAGCACCCTGAGCACTGAGCACCCAGCACCCTGAGTACTGAGCACCCAAAGTATTGAGCACCGAGCACCCTGAGCACTGAGCACCCAGCACCCTGAGTACTGAGCACCCAGCACCCTGAGCAATGAGCACCCTGAGTACTGAGCACCCAGCACACTGAGCACTGAGCACCCAGCACCCTGAGTACTGAGCACCCAGCACCCTGAGTTCTGAGCACCCAGCACGCCGAGCACTGAGCACCCAGCACCCTGAGCACTGAGCACCCAGCACCCCGAGCACTGAGCACCCAGGACCCTGAGTACTGAGCACCCAGCACCCTGAGTACTGAGCACTCAGCACCCTGAATACTGAGCACCGAGCACCCCGAGCACTGAGCACCCAGCACCCTGAGCACCCAGCACCCTGAGGACTGAGCACCCAGCACCCTGAGTACTGAGCACCCAGCACCCTGAGTACTGAGCACCCAGCATCCGGAGTACTGAGCACCGTTCACCCTGAGCACTGAGCACCCAGCACCCCGAGCACTAAGCACCCAGCACCCTGAGTACTGAGCACCCTGAGTACTGAGCACCGAGCACCCCGAGCACTGAGCACCCAGCACCGTGAGCACTGAGCACCCAGCACCCCGAGCACTGAGCACCCAGCACCCTGAGTACTGAGCACCCAGCACCCTGAGTACTGAACACCCAGCACCCTGATCACTGAGTAGACAGCACCCTGAGCCCTGAGCACACAGCACCCTGAGCACTGAGCACCCAGCACACTGAGTACTGAGCACTGAGCACCCAGGACCCCGAGCACTGAGCACCCAGCACCCTGAGTACTGAGCACTGAGCACCCAGCACACCGAGCACTGAGCACCCAGCACCCTGAGCACTGAGCACCCAGCACCCTGAGTACTGAGCACCCAGCACCCCGAGTACTGAGCACCCAGCACCCTGAGCACTGAGCACCCAGCACCCTGAGTACTGAGCACCAAGCACCCTGAGTACTGAACACCCAGCACCCTGAGCACTGAGCACCCTGAGCACTGAGTACTGATCACCGAGCACCCCGAGAACTGAGCACCCAGCACCCTGAGTCTGAGCACCCAGCACCCCGAGCACTGAGCACCCAGCACCCTGAGCACTGAGCACTCAGCACCCTGAGTACTGAGCACGGAGCACCCAGCACCCCGAGCACTGAGCACCCAGCACCTTGAGTACTGATCACTGAGCACCCATCACCCCGAGCACTGAGCACCCAGCCCCCTGAGTACTAAGCACCGAGCACACTGAGTACTGAGCACCCAGCACCCTGAGCACTGAACACACAGCACCCTGAGTACTGAGCACCTCGAGCACTGAGCACCCAGCACCCTGAGTACTGAGCACCGAGCACCCCGAGCACTGAGCACCCAGCACCCCGAGCACTGAGCACCCAGCACCCCGAGCACTGAGCACGCAGCACCCTGAGTACTGAGCACCAAGCACCCTGAGTACTGAGCACCCAGCACCCTGAGCACTGAGTACCCAGCACCCTGAGCACTGAGCACCCAGCACCCTGAGCACTGAGCACCCAGCACCCTGAGCACTGTGCACCCAGCACCCTGAGCACTGAACACTGAGCACTGCGCACCCAGCACCCCGAGCACTGAGCACCCAGCACCCTGAGTACTAAGCACCCAGCACCCTGAGTACTGAGCACCCAGCACCCTGAGTACTGAGCACCCAGCGTACTGAGCAGCGACCACCCCGAGCACTGAGCACCCAGCACCCTGAGTACTGAGCACCCAGCACCCCGAGCACTGAGCACCCAGCACCCTGAGTACTGAGTACCGAGCACCCTGAGTACTGAGCACCCAGCACCCTGAGTACTGAGCACCCAGCGTACTGAGCACCGAGCCCCCAGCACCCTGAGTACTGAGCACCCAGCACTCTGAGCACTGAGCACCCAGGACCCTGAGTACTGAGCACTGAGCACCCCGAGTACTGAGCACCAGGCACCGCGAGCACTAAGCACCCAGCACGCCGAGCACCGAGCACCCAGCACCCTGAGCACTGAGCACCCAGCACCCTGAGCACTGAGCCCCCAGCACCCTGAGCACTGAGCACCCAGCACCCTGAGTACTGAGCACCCAACGTATTGAGCACTGAGCACCCTGAGCACTGAGTACCCAGCACCCTGAGTACTGAGCACCCAGCACACTGAGCAATGAGCACCCTGAGTACTGAGCACCCAGCACCCCGAGCACTGAGCACCCAGCACCCTGAGTACTGAGCACCGAGCACCCTGAGTACTGAGCACCCAGCACCCTGAGTACTGAGCACCCAGCGTACTGAGCACCGAGCACCCAGCACCCTGAGTACTGAGCACCCAGCACCCTGAGCACTGAGCACCCAGCACCCTGAGTACTGAGCACTGAGCACCCCGAGCACTGAGCACCCAGCACCCTGAGTACTGAGCACCCAGCACCCTGAGTACTGAACACCCAGCACCCTGAGCACTGAGTACCCCGCACCCTGAGCACTGAGCACACAGCACCCTGAGCACTGAGCACCCAGCACCCTGAGTACTGAGCACTGAGCACCCAGGACCCCGAGCACTGAGCACCCAGCACCCTGAGTACTGAGCACTGAGCACCCAGCACACCGAGCACTGAGCACCCAGCACCCTGAGCACTGAGCACCCAGCACCCTGAGTACTGAGCACCCAGCAACCCGAGTACTGAGCACACAGCAACCTGAGTACTGAGCACCGAGCACCCTGAGCACTGAGCACCCAGCACCCCGAGCACTGAGCACCCAGCACACTGAGTACTGAGCACACAGCACCCTGAGCACTGAGCACCCAGCACCCTGAGTACTGAGCACCCAGCACCCTGAGCACTGAGCACCCAGCACCCTGAGTACTGAGCACCCAGCACCCTGAGTACTGAGCACACAGCACCCTGAGCACTGAGCACCGAGCACCCCGAGTACTGAGCACCCAGCACCCTGAGCACTGAGCACCCAGCACCCTGAGTACTGAGCACCAAGCACCCTGAGTACTGAACACCCAGCACCCTGAGCACTGAGCACCCTGAGCACTGAGTACTGATCACCGAGCACCCCGAGAACTGAGCACCCAGCACCCTGAGTACTGAGCACCCAGCACCCCGAGCACTGAGCACCCAGCACCCTGAGCACTGAGCACCCAGCACCCTGAGTACTGAGCACTGAGCACCCAGCACCCCGAGCACTGAGCACCCAGCACCTTGAGTACTGATCACTGAGCACCCATCACCCCGAGCACTGAGCACCCAGCCCCCTGAGTACTAAGCACCGAGCACCCTGAGTACTGAGCACCCAGCACACTGAGCACTGAACACACAGCACCCTGAGTACTGAGCACCTCGAGCACTGAGCACCCAGCACCCTGAGTACTGAGCACCGAGCACCCCGAGCACTGAGCACCCAGCACCCCGAGCACTGAGCACCCAGCACCCTGAGCACTGAGTACCCAGCACCCTGAGCACTGAGCACCCAGCACCCTGAGCACTGAGCACCCAGCACCCTGAGCACTGTGCACCCAGCACCCTGAGTACTGAGCACCCAGCACCCTGAGCACTGAGTACCCAGCACCCTGAGCACTGAGCACCCAGCACCCTGAGCACTGAGCACCCAGCACCCTGAGCACTGTGCACCCAGCACCCTGAGTACTGAGCACTGAGCACTGAGCACCCAGCACCCCGAGCACTGAGCACCCAGCACCCTGAGTACTAAGCACCCAGCACCCTGAGTACTGAGCACCAAGCACCCTGAGTACTGAGCACTGAGCACCCAGCACCCCGAGCACTGAGCACCCAGCACCCTGAGTACTGAGCACTGAGCACTGAGCACCCAGCACCCCGAGCACTGAGCACCCAGCACCCTGAGTACTGAGCACCCAGCACCCCGAGCACTGAGCACCCAGCACCCTGAGTACTGAGCACCGAGCACCCTGAGTACTGAGCACCCAGCACCCTGAGTACTGAGCACCCAGCGTACTGAGCACCGAGCACCCAGCACCATGAGTACTGAGCACCCAGCACCCTGAGCACTGAGCACCCAGCACCCTGAGTACTGAGCACCCAGCACCCTGAGTTCTGAGCACCCAGCACCCCGAGCACTGAGCACCCAGCACCCTGAGCACTGAGCACACAGCACCCCGAGCACTGAGCACCCAGGACCCTGAGTACTGAGCACCCAGCACCCTGAGTACTGAGCACTCAGCACCCTGAATACTGAGCACCGAGCACCCCGAGCACTGAGCACACAGCACACTGAGCACCCAGCACCCTGATTACTGAGCACCCAGCACCCTGAGTACTGAGCACCCAGCACCCTGAGTACTGAGCACCCAGCATCCGGAGTACTGAGCACCGTTCACCCTGAGCACTGAGCACCCAGCACCCCGAGCACTAAGCACCCAGCACCCTGAGTACTGAGCACCCTGAGTACTGAGCACCGAGCACCCCGAGCACTGAGCACCCAGCACCGTGAGCACTGAGCACCCAGCACCCCGAGCACTGAGCACCCAGCACTCTGAGCACTGAGCACCCAGCACCCTGAGCACTGAGCACCCAGCACCCTGAGCACTGAGCACCCAGCACCCTGAGTACTGAGCACCCAAAGTATTGAGCACCGAGCACCCTGAGCACTGAGCACCCAGCACCCTGAGTACTGAGCACCCAGCACCCTGAGCAATGAGCACCCTGAGTACTGAGCACCCAGCACACTGAGCACTGAGCACCCAGCACCCTGAGTACTGAGCACCCATCACCCTGAGTTCTGAGCACCCAGCACCCCGAGCACTGAGCACCCAGCACCCTGAGCACTGAGCACCCAGCACCCCGAGCACTGAGCACCCAGGACCCTGAGTACTGAGCACCCAGCACCCTGAGTACTGAGCACTCAGCACCCTGAATACTGAGCACCGAGCACCCCGAGCACTGAGCACCCAGCACCCTGAGCACCCAGCACCCTGAGGACTGAGCACTCAGCAACCTGAGTACTGAGCACCCAGCACCCTGAGTACTGAGCACCCAGCATCCGGAGTACTGAGCACCGTTCACCCTGAGCACTGAGCACCCAGCACCCCGAGCACTAAGCACCCAGCACCCTGAGTACTGAGCACCCTGAGTACTGAGCACCGAGCACCCCGAGCACTGAGCACCCAGCACCGTGAGCACTGAGCACCCAGCACCCCGAGCACTGAGCACCCAGCACCCTGAGTACTGAGCACCCAGCACCCTGAGTACTGAACACCCAGCACCCTGAGCACTGAGTACCCAGCACCCTGAGCACTGTGCACACAGCACCCTGAGCACTGAGCACCCAGCACCCTGAGTACTGAGCACTGAGCACCCAGGACCCCGAGCACTGAGCACCCAGCACCCTGAGTACTGAGCACTGAGCACCCAGCACACCGAGCACTGAGCACCCAGCACCCTGAGCACTGAGCACCCAGCACCCTGAGTACTGAGCACCCAGCACCCCGAGTACTGAGCACCCAGCACCCTGAGCACTGAGCACCCAGCACCCTGAGTACTGAGCACCAAGCACTCTGAGTACTGAACACCCAGCACCCTGAGCACTGAGCACCCTGAGCACTGAGTACTGATCACCGAGCACCCCGAGAACTGAGCACCCAGCACCCTGAGTACTGAGCACCCAGCACCCCGAGCACTGAGCACCCAGCACCCTGAGCACTGAGCACCCAGCACCCTGAGTACTGAGCACTGAGCACCCAGCACCCCGAGCACTGAGCACCCAGCACCTTGAGTACTGATCACTGAGCACCCATCACCCCGAGCACTGAGCACCCAGCCCCCTGAGTACTAAGCACCGAGCACACTGAGTACTGAGCACCCAGCACCCTGAGCACTGAACACACAGCACCCTGAGTACTGAGCACCTCGAGCACTGAGCACCCAGCACCCTGAGTACTGAGCACCGAGCACCCCGAGCACTGAGCACCCAGCACCCCGAGCACTGAGCACCCAGCACCCCGAGCACTGAGTACCCAGCACCCTGAGCACTGAGCACCCAGCACCCTGAGCACTGAGCACCCAGCACCCTGAGCACTGTGCACCCAGCACCCTGAGTACTGAGCACTGAGCACTGAGCACCCAGCACCCCGAGCACTGAGCACCCAGCACCCTGAGTACTAAGCACCCAGCACCCTGAGTACTGAGCACCCAGCACCCTGAGTACTGAGCACCCAGCGTACTGAGCACCGACCACCCCGAGCACTGAGCACCCAGCACTCTGAGCACTGAGCACCCAGGACCCTGAGTACTGAGCACTGAGCACCCCGAGTACTGAGCACCAGGCACCGCGAGCACTAAGCACCCAGCACGCCGAGCACCGAGCACCCAGCACCCTGAGCACCGAGCACCCAGCACCTTGAGCACTGAGCACCGAGCACCCCGAGCACTGAGCACCCAGCACCCTGAGTACTGAGCACCGAGCACCCCGAGCACTGAGCACCCAGCACCGTGAGCACTGAGCACCCAGCACCCCGAGCACTGAGCACCCAGCACCCCGAGCACTGAGCACCCAGGACCCTGAGTACTGAGCACCCAGCACCCTGAGTACTGAGCACTCAGCACCCTGAATACTGAGCACCGAGCACCCCGAGCACTGAGCACCCAGCACCCTGAGCACCCAGCACCCTGATTACTGAGCACCCAGCACCCTGAGTACTGAGCACCCAGCACCCTGAGTACTGAGCACCCAGCATCCGGAGTACTGAGCACCGTTCACCCTGAGCACTGAGCACCCAGCACCCCGAGCACTAAGCACCCAGCACCCTGAGTACTGAGCACCCTGAGTACTGAGCACCGAGCACCCCGAGCACTGAGCACCCAGCACCGTGAGCACTGAGCACCCAGCACCCCGAGCACTGAGCACCCAGCACTCTGAGCACTGAGCACCCAGCACCCTGAGCACTGAGCACCCAGCACCCTGAGCACTGAGCACCCAGCACCCTGAGTACTGAGCACCCAAAGTATTGAGCACCGAGCACCCTGAGCACTGAGCACGCAGCACCCTGAGTACTGAGCACCCAGCACCCTGAGCAATGAGCACCCTGAGTACTGAGCACCCAGCACACTGAGCACTGAGCACCCAGCACCCTGAGTACTGAGCACCCATCACCCTGAGTTCTGAGCACCCAGCACCCCGAGCACTGAGCACCCAGCACCCTGAGCACTGAGCACCCAGCACCCCGAGCACTGAGCACCCAGGACCCTGAGTACTGAGCACCCAGCACCCTGAGTACTGAGCACTCAGCACCCTGAATACTGAGCACCGAGCACCCCGAGCACTGAGCACCCAGCACCCTGAGCACCCAGCACCCTGAGGACTGAGCACTCAGCAACCTGAGTACTGAGCACCCAGCACCCTGAGTACTGAGCACCCAGCATCCGGAGTACTGAGCACCGTTCACCCTGAGCACTGAGCACCCAGCACCCCGAGCACTAAGCACCCAGCACCCTGAGTACTGAGCACCCTGAGTACTGAGCACCGAGCACCCCGAGCACTGAGCACCCAGCACCGTGAGCACTGAGCACCCAGCACCCCGAGCACTGAGCACCCAGCACCCTGAGTACTGAGCACCCAGCACCCTGAGTACTGAACACCCAGCACCCTGAGCACTGAGTACCCAGCACCCTGAGCACTGTGCACACAGCACCCTGAGCACTGAGCACCCAGCACCCTGAGTACTGAGCACTGAGCACCCAGGACCCCGAGCACTGAGCACCCAGCACCCTGAGTACTGAGCACTGAGCACCCAGCACACCGAGCACTGAGCACCCAGCACCCTGAGCACTGAGCACCCAGCACCCTGAGTACTGAGCACCCAGCACCCCGAGTACTGAGCACCCAGCACCCTGAGCACTGAGCACCCAGCACCCTGAGTACTGAGCACCAAGCACTCTGAGTACTGAACACCCAGCACCCTGAGCACTGAGCACCCTGAGCACTGAGTACTGATCACCGAGCACCCCGAGAACTGAGCACCCAGCACCCTGAGTACTGAGCACCCAGCACCCCGAGCACTGAGCACCCAGCACCCTGAGCACTGAGCACCCAGCACCCTGAGTACTGAGCACTGAGCACCCAGCACCCCGAGCACTGAGCACCCAGCACCTTGAGTACTGATCACTGAGCACCCATCACCCCGAGCACTGAGCACCCAGCCCCCTGAGTACTAAGCACCGAGCACACTGAGTACTGAGCACCCAGCACCCTGAGCACTGAACACACAGCACCCTGAGTACTGAGCACCTCGAGCACTGAGCACCCAGCACCCTGAGTACTGAGCACCGAGCACCCCGAGCACTGAGCACCCAGCACCCCGAGCACTGAGCACCCAGCACCCCGAGCACTGAGTACCCAGCACCCTGAGCACTGAGCACCCAGCACCCTGAGCACTGAGCACCCAGCACCCTGAGCACTGTGCACCCAGCACCCTGAGTACTGAGCACTGAGCACTGAGCACCCAGCACCCCGAGCACTGAGCACCCAGCACCCTGAGTACTAAGCACCCAGCACCCTGAGTACTGAGCACCCAGCACCCTGAGTACTGAGCACCCAGCGTACTGAGCACCGACCACCCCGAGCACTGAGCACCCAGCACCCTGAGTACTGAGCACCCACCACCCCGAGCACTGAGCATCCAGCACCCTGAGTACTGAGTACCGAGCACCCTGAGTACTGAGCACCCAGCACCCTGAGTACTGAGCACCCAGCGTACTGAGCACCGAGCCCCCAGCACCCTGAGTACTGAGCACCCAGCACTCTGAGCACTGAGCACCCAGGACCCTGAGTACTGAGCACTGAGCACCCCGAGTACTGAGCACCAGGCACCGCGAGCACTAAGCACCCAGCACGCCGAGCACCGAGCACCCAGCACCCTGAGCACCGAGCACCCAGCACCTTGAGCACTGAGCACCGAGCACCCCGAGCACTGAGCACCCAGCACCCTGAGTACTGAGCACCGAGCACCCCGAGCACTGAGCACCCAGCACCGTGAGCACTGAGCACCCAGCACCCCGAGCACTGAGCACCGAGCACCCTGAGTACTGAGCACCCAGCACCCTGAATACTGAGCACCCAGCAACCTGAGCACTGAGTACCCAGCACCCTGAGCACTGAGCTCCCAGCACCCTGAGTACTGAGCACCCAGCACCCCGAGCACTGAGCACCCAGCACCCTGAGTACTGAGCACCGAGCACCCTGAGTACTGAGCACCCAGCACCCTGAGTACTGAGCACCCAGCGTACTGAGCACCGAGCACCCAGCACCCTGAGTACTGAGCACCCAGCACCCTGAGCACTGAGCACCCAGCACCCTGAGTACTGAGCACTGAGCACCCCGAGTACTGAGCACCGGGCACCGCGAGAACTAAGCACCCAGCACCCCGAGAACCGAGCACCCAGCACCCTGAGCACTGAGCACCCAGTACCCTGAGCACTGAGCACCCAGCACCCTGAGCACTGAGCACCCAGCACCCTGAGTACTGAGCACCCAGCACCCTGAGTACTGAGCACACAGCACCCTGAGCACTGAGCACCCAGCACCCTGAGTACTGAGCACCCAGCACCCTGAGCACTGAGCACCCAGCACCCTGAGTACTGAGCACCCAGCACCCTGAGTACTGAGCACCCAGCACCCTGAGCACTGAGCACCCAGCACCCTGAGTACTGAGCACTGAGCACCCCGAGCACTGAGCACCCAGCACCCTGAGTACTGAGCACCCAGCACCCTGAGTACTGAACACCCAGCACCCTGAGCACTGAGTACCCCGCACCCTGAGCACTGAGCACACAGCACCCTGAGCACTGAGCACCCAGCACCCTGAGTACTGAGCACTGAGCACCCAGGACCCCGAGCACTGAGCACCCAGCACCCTGAGTACTGAGCACTGAGCACCCAGCACACCGAGCACTGAGCACCCAGCACCCTGAGCACTGAGCACCCAGCACCCTGAGTACTGAGCACCCAGCAACCCGAGTACTGAGCACACAGCAACCTGAGTACTGAGCACCGAGCACCCTGAGCACTGAGCACCCAGCACCCCGAGCACTGAGCACCCAGCACACTGAGTACTGAGCACACAGCACCCTGAGCACTGAGCACCCAGCACCCTGAGTACTGAGCACCCAGCACCCTGAGCACTGAGCACCCAGCACCCTGAGTACTGAGCACCCAGCACCCTGAGTACTGAGCACACAGCACCCTGAGCACTGAGCACCGAGCACCCCGAGTACTGAGCACCCAGCACCCTGAGCACTGAGCACCCAGCACCCTGAGTACTGAGCACCAAGCACCCTGAGTACTGAACACCCAGCACCCTGAGCACTGAGCACCCTGAGCACTGAGTACTGATCACCGAGCACCCCGAGAACTGAGCACCCAGCACCCTGAGTACTGAGCACCCAGCACCCCGAGCACTGAGCACCCAGCACCCTGAGCACTGAGCACCCAGCACCCTGAGTACTGAGCACTGAGCACCCAGCACCCCGAGCACTGAGCACCCAGCACCTTGAGTACTGATCACTGAGCACCCATCACCCCGAGCACTGAGCACCCAGCCCCCTGAGTACTAAGCACCGAGCACCCTGAGTACTGAGCACCCAGCACACTGAGCACTGAACACACAGCACCCTGAGTACTGAGCACCTCGAGCACTGAGCACCCAGCACCCTGAGTACTGAGCACCGAGCACCCCGAGCACTGAGCACCCAGCACCCCGAGCACTGAGCACCCAGCACCCTGAGCACTGAGTACCCAGCACCCTGAGCACTGAGCACCCAGCACCCTGAGCACTGAGCACCCAGCACCCTGAGCACTGTGCACCCAGCACCCTGAGTACTGAGCACCCAGCACCCTGAGCACTGAGTACCCAGCACCCTGAGCACTGAGCACCCAGCACCCTGAGCACTGAGCACCCAGCACCCTGAGCACTGTGCACCCAGCACCCTGAGTACTGAGCACTGAGCACTGAGCACCCAGCACCCCGAGCACTGAGCACCCAGCACCCTGAGTACTAAGCACCCAGCACCCTGAGTACTGAGCACCAAGCACCCTGAGTACTGAGCACTGAGCACCCAGCACCCCGAGCACTGAGCACCCAGCACCCTGAGTACTGAGCACTGAGCACTGAGCACCCAGCACCCCGAGCACTGAGCACCCAGCACCCTGAGTACTGAGCACCCAGCACCCCGAGCACTGAGCACCCAGCACCCTGAGTACTGAGCACCGAGCACCCTGAGTACTGAGCACCCAGCACCCTGAGTACTGAGCACCCAGCGTACTGAGCACCGAGCACCCAGCACCCTGAGTACTGAGCACCCAGCACCCTGAGCACTGAGCACCCAGCACCCTGAGTACTGAGCACCCAGCACCCTGAGTTCTGAGCACCCAGCACCCCGAGCACTGAGCACCCAGCACCCTGAGCACTGAGCACCCAGCACCCCGAGCACTGAGCACCCAGGACCCTGAGTACTGAGCACCCAGCACCCTGAGTACTGAGCACTCAGCACCCTGAATACTGAGCACCGAGCACCCCGAGCACTGAGCACCCAGCACCCTGAGCACCCAGCACCCTGATTACTGAGCACCCAGCACCCTGAGTACTGAGCACCCAGCACCCTGAGTACTGAGCACCCAGCATCCGGAGTACTGAGCACCGTTCACCCTGAGCACTGAGCACCCAGCACCCCGAGCACTAAGCACCCAGCACCCTGAGTACTGAGCACCCTGAGTACTGAGCACCGAGCACCCCGAGCACTGAGCACCCAGCACCGTGAGCACTGAGCACCCAGCACCCCGAGCACTGAGCACCCAGCACTCTGAGCACTGAGCACCCAGCACCCTGAGCACTGAGCACCCAGCACCCTGAGCACTGAGCACCCAGCACCCTGAGTACTGAGCACCCAAAGTATTGAGCACCGAGCACCCTGAGCACTGAGCACCCAGCACCCTGAGTACTGAGCACCCAGCACCCTGAGCAATGAGTACCCTGAGTACTGAGCACCCAGCACACTGAGCACTGAGCACCCAGCACCCTGAGTACTGAGCACCCATCACCCTGAGTTCTGAGCACCCAGCACCCCGAGCACTGAGCACCCAGCACCCTGAGCACTGAGCACCCAGCACCCCGAGCACTGAGCACCCAGGACCCTGAGTACTGAGCACCCAGCACCCTGAGTACTGAGCACTCAGCACCCTGAATACTGAGCACCGAGCACCCCGAGCACTGAGCACCCAGCACCCTGAGCACCCAGCACCCTGAGGACTGAGCACTCAGCAACCTGAGTACTGAGCACCCAGCACCCTGAGTACTGAGCACCCAGCATCCGGAGTACTGAGCACCGTTCACCCTGAGCACTGAGCACCCAGCACCCCGAGCACTAAGCACCCAGCACCCTGAGTACTGAGCACCCTGAGTACTGAGCACCGAGCACCCCGAGCACTGAGCACCCAGCACCGTGAGCACTGAGCACCCAGCACCCCGAGCACTGAGCACCCAGCACCCTGAGTACTGAGCACCCAGCACCCTGAGTACTGAACACCCAGCACCCTGAGCACTGAGTACCCAGCACCCTGAGCACTGTGCACACAGCACCCTGAGCACTGAGCACCCAGCACCCTGAGTACTGAGCACTGAGCACCCAGGACCCCGAGCACTGAGCACCCAGCACCCTGAGTACTGAGCACTGAGCACCCAGCACACCGAGCACTGAGCACCCAGCACCCTGAGCACTGAGCACCCAGCACCCTGAGTACTGAGCACCCAGCACCCCGAGTACTGAGCACCCAGCACCCTGAGCACTGAGCACCCAGCACCCTGAGTACTGAGCACCAAGCACTCTGAGTACTGAACACCCAGCACCCTGAGCACTGAGCACCCTGAGCACTGAGTACTGATCACCGAGCACCCCGAGAACTGAGCACCCAGCACCCTGAGTACTGAGCACCCAGCACCCCGAGCACTGAGCACCCAGCACCCTGAGCACTGAGCACCCAGCACCCTGAGTACTGAGCACTGAGCACCCAGCACCCCGAGCACTGAGCACCCAGCACCTTGAGTACTGATCACTGAGCACCCATCACCCCGAGCACTGAGCACCCAGCCCCCTGAGTACTAAGCACCGAGCACACTGAGTACTGAGCACCCAGCACCCTGAGCACTGAACACACAGCACCCTGAGTACTGAGCACCTCGAGCACTGAGCACCCAGCACCCTGAGTACTGAGCACCGAGCACCCCGAGCACTGAGCACCCAGCACCCCGAGCACTGAGCACCCAGCACCCCGAGCACTGAGTACCCAGCACCCTGAGCACTGAGCACCCAGCACCCTGAGCACTGAGCACCCAGCACCCTGAGCACTGTGCACCCAGCACCCTGAGTACTGAGCACTGAGCACTGAGCACCCAGCACCCCGAGCACTGAGCACCCAGCACCCTGAGTACTAAGCACCCAGCACCCTGAGTACTGAGCACCCAGCACCCTGAGTACTGAGCACCCAGCGTACTGAGCACCGACCACCCCGAGCACTGAGCACCCAGCACCCTGAGTACTGAGCACCCACCACCCCGAGCACTGAGCACCCAGCACCCTGAGTACTGAGTACCGAGCACCCTGAGTACTGAGCACCCAGCACCCTGAGTACTGAGCACCCAGCGTACTGAGCACCGAGCCCCCAGCACCCTGAGTACTGAGCACCCAGCACTCTGAGCACTGAGCACCCAGGACCCTGAGTACTGAGCACTGAGCACCCCGAGTACTGAGCACCAGGCACCGCGAGCACTAAGCACCCAGCACGCCGAGCACCGAGCACCCAGCACCCTGAGCACCGAGCACCCAGCACCTTGAGCACTGAGCACCGAGCACCCCGAGCACTGAGCACCCAGCACCCTGAGTACTGAGCACCGAGCACCCCGAGCACTGAGCACCCAGCACCGTGAGCACTGAGCACCCAGCACCCCGAGCACTGAGCACCGAGCACCCTGAGTACTGAGCACCCAGCACCCTGAATACTGAGCACCCAGCAACCTGAGCACTGAGTACCCAGCACCCTGAGCACTGAGCTCCCAGCACCCTGAGTACTGAGCACCCAGCACCCCGAGCACTGAGCACCCAGCACCCTGAGTACTGAGCACCGAGCACCCTGAGTACTGAGCACCCAGCACCCTGAGTACTGAGCACCCAGCGTACTGAGCACCGAGCACCCAGCACCCTGAGTACTGAGCACACAGCACCCTGAGCACTGAGCACCCAGCACCCTGAGTACTGAGCACCCAGCACCCTGAGCACTGAGCACCCAGCACCCTGAGTACTGAGCACCCAGCACCCTGAGTACTGAGCACACAGCACCCTGAGCACTGAGCACCGAGCACCCCGAGTACTGAGCACCCAGCACCCTGAGCACTGAGCACCCAGCACCCTGAGTACTGAGCACCAAGCACCCTGAGTACTGAACACCCAGCACCCTGAGCACTGAGCACCCTGAGCACTGAGTACTGATCACCGAGCACCCCGAGAACTGAGCACCCAGCACCCTGAGTACTGAGCACCCAGCACCCCGAGCACTGAGCACCCAGCACCCTGAGCACTGAGCACCCAGCACCCTGAGTACTGAGCACTGAGCACCCAGCACCCCGAGCACTGAGCACCCAGCACCTTGAGTACTGATCACTGAGCACCCATCACCCCGAGCACTGAGCACCCAGCCCCCTGAGTACTAAGCACCGAGCACCCTGAGTACTGAGCACCCAGCACACTGAGCACTGAACACACAGCACCCTGAGTACTGAGCACCTCGAGCACTGAGCACCCAGCACCCTGAGTACTGAGCACCGAGCACCCCGAGCACTGAGCACCCAGCACCCCGAGCACTGAGCACCCAGCACCCTGAGCACTGAGTACCCAGCACCCTGAGCACTGAGCACCCAGCACCCTGAGCACTGAGCACCCAGCACCCTGAGCACTGTGCACCCAGCACCCTGAGTACTGAGCACCCAGCACCCTGAGCACTGAGTACCCAGCACCCTGAGCACTGAGCACCCAGCACCCTGAGCACTGAGCACCCAGCACCCTGAGCACTGTGCACCCAGCACCCTGAGTACTGAGCACTGAGCACTGAGCACCCAGCACCCCGAGCACTGAGCACCCAGCACCCTGAGTACTAAGCACCCAGCACCCTGAGTACTGAGCACCAAGCACCCTGAGTACTGAGCACTGAGCACCCAGCACCCCGAGCACTGAGCACCCAGCACCCTGAGTACTGAGCACTGAGCACTGAGCACCCAGCACCCCGAGCACTGAGCACCCAGCACCCTGAGTACTGAGCACCCAGCACCCCGAGCACTGAGCACCCAGCACCCTGAGTACTGAGCACCGAGCACCCTGAGTACTGAGCACCCAGCACCCTGAGTACTGAGCACCCAGCGTACTGAGCACCGAGCACCCAGCACCCTGAGTACTGAGCACCCAGCACCCTGAGCACTGAGCACCCAGCACCCTGAGTACTGAGCACCCAGCACCCTGAGTTCTGAGCACCCAGCACCCCGAGCACTGAGCACCCAGCACCCTGAGCACTGAGCACCCAGCACCCCGAGCACTGAGCACCCAGGACCCTGAGTACTGAGCACCCAGCACCCTGAGTACTGAGCACTCAGCACCCTGAATACTGAGCACCGAGCACCCCGAGCACTGAGCACCCAGCACCCTGAGCACCCAGCACCCTGATTACTGAGCACCCAGCACCCTGAGTACTGAGCACCCAGCACCCTGAGTACTGAGCACCCAGCATCCGGAGTACTGAGCACCGTTCACCCTGAGCACTGAGCACCCAGCACCCCGAGCACTAAGCACCCAGCACCCTGAGTACTGAGCACCCTGAGTACTGAGCACCGAGCACCCCGAGCACTGAGCACCCAGCACCGTGAGCACTGAGCACCCAGCACCCCGAGCACTGAGCACCCAGCACTCTGAGCACTGAGCACCCAGCACCCTGAGCACTGAGCACCCAGCACCCTGAGCACTGAGCACCCAGCACCCTGAGTACTGAGCACCCAAAGTATTGAGCACCGAGCACCCTGAGCACTGAGCACCCAGCACCCTGAGTACTGAGCACCCAGCACCCTGAGCAATGAGCACCCTGAGTACTGAGCACCCAGCACACTGAGCACTGAGCACCCAGCACCCTGAGTACTGAGCACCCATCACCCTGAGTTCTGAGCACCCAGCACCCCGAGCACTGAGCACCCAGCACCCTGAGCACTGAGCACCCAGCACCCCGAGCACTGAGCACCCAGGACCCTGAGTACTGAGCACTCAGCACCCTGAATACTGAGCACCGAGCACCCCGAGCACTGAGCACCCAGCACCCTGAGCACCCAGCACCCTGAGGACTGAGCACTCAGCAACCTGAGTACTGAGCACCCAGCACCCTGAGTACTGAGCACCCAGCATCCGGAGTACTGAGCACCGTTCACCCTGAGCACTGAGCACCCAGCACCCCGAGCACTAAGCACCCAGCACCCTGAGTACTGAGCACCCTGAGTACTGAGCACCGAGCACCCCGAGCACTGAGCACCCAGCACCGTGAGCACTGAGCACCCAGCACCCCGAGCACTGAGCACCCAGCACCCTGAGTACTGAGCACCCAGCACCCTGAGTACTGAACACCCAGCACCCTGAGCACTGAGTACCCAGCACCCTGAGCACTGTGCACACAGCACCCTGAGCACTGAGCACCCAGCACCCTGAGTACTGAGCACTGAGCACCCAGGACCCCGAGCACTGAGCACCCAGCACCCTGAGTACTGAGCACTGAGCACCCAGCACACCGAGCACTGAGCACCCAGCACCCTGAGCACTGAGCACCCAGCACCCTGAGTACTGAGCACCCAGCACCCCGAGTACTGAGCACCCAGCACCCTGAGCACTGAGCACCCAGCACCCTGAGTACTGAGCACCAAGCACTCTGAGTACTGAACACCCAGCACCCTGAGCACTGAGCACCCTGAGCACTGAGTACTGATCACCGAGCACCCCGAGAACTGAGCACCCAGCACCCTGAGTACTGAGCACCCAGCACCCCGAGCACTGAGCACCCAGCACCCTGAGCACTGAGCACCCAGCACCCTGAGTACTGAGCACTGAGCACCCAGCACCCCGAGCACTGAGCACCCAGCACCTTGAGTACTGATCACTGAGCACCCATCACCCCGAGCACTGAGCACCCAGCCCCCTGAGTACTAAGCACCGAGCACACTGAGTACTGAGCACCCAGCACCCTGAGCACTGAACACACAGCACCCTGAGTACTGAGCACCTCGAGCACTGAGCACCCAGCACCCTGAGTACTGAGCACCGAGCACCCCGAGCACTGAGCACCCAGCACCCCGAGCACTGAGCACCCAGCACCCCGAGCACTGAGTACCCAGCACCCTGAGCACTGAGCACCCAGCACCCTGAGCACTGAGCACCCAGCACCCTGAGCACTGTGCACCCAGCACCCTGAGTACTGAGCACTGAGCACTGAGCACCCAGCACCCCGAGCACTGAGCACCCAGCACCCTGAGTACTAAGCACCCAGCACCCTGAGTACTGAGCACCCAGCACCCTGAGTACTGAGCACCCAGCGTACTGAGCACCGACCACCCCGAGCACTGAGCACCCAGCACCCTGAGTACTGAGCACCCACCACCCCGAGCACTGAGCACCCAGCACCCTGAGTACTGAGTACCGAGCACCCTGAGTACTGAGCACCCAGCACCCTGAGTACTGAGCACCCAGCGTACTGAGCACCGAGCCCCCAGCACCCTGAGTACTGAGCACCCAGCACTCTGAGCACTGAGCACCCAGGACCCTGAGTACTGAGCACTGAGCACCCCGAGTACTGAGCACCAGGCACCGCGAGCACTAAGCACCCAGCACGCCGAGCACCGAGCACCCAGCACCCTGAGCACCGAGCACCCAGCACCTTGAGCACTGAGCACCGAGCACCCCGAGCACTGAGCACCCAGCACCCTGAGTACTGAGCACCGAGCACCCCGAGCACTGAGCACCCAGCACCGTGAGCACTGAGCACCCAGCACGCCGAGCACTGAGCACCGAGCACCCTGAGTACTGAGCACCCAGCACCCTGAATACTGAGCACCCAGCAACCTGAGCACTGAGTACCCAGCACCCTGAGCACTGAGCTCCCAGCACCCTGAGTACTGAGCACCCAGCACCCCGAGCACTGAGCACCCAGCACCCTGAGTACTGAGCACCGAGCACCCTGAGTACTGAGCACCCAGCACCCTGAGTACTGAGCACCCAGCGTACTGAGCACCGAGCACCCAGCACCCTGAGTACTGAGCACCCAGCACCCTGAGCACTGAGCACCCAGCACCCTGAGTACTGAGCACTGAGCACCCCGAGTACTGAGCACCGGGCACCGCGAGAACTAAGCACCCAGCACCCCGAGAACCGAGCACCCAGCACCCTGAGCACTGAGCACCCAGTACCCTGAGCACTGAGCACCCAGCACCCTGAGCACTGAGCACCCAGCACCCTGAGTACTGAGCACCCAGCACCCTGAGTACTGAGCACACAGCACCCTGAGCACTGAGCACCCAGCACCCTGAGTACTGAGCACCCAGCACCCTGAGCACTGAGCACCCAGCACCCTGAGTACTGAGCACCCAGCACCCTGAGTACTGAGCACACAGCACCCTGAGCACTGAGCACCGAGCACCCCGAGTACTGAGCACCCAGCACCCTGAGCACTGAGCACCCAGCACCCTGAGTACTGAGCACCAAGCACCCTGAGTACTGAACACCCAGCACCCTGAGCACTGAGCAACCTGAGCACTGAGTACTGATCACCGAGCACCCCGAGAACTGAGCACCCAGCACCCTGAGTACTGAGCACCCAGCACCCCGAGCACTGAGCACCCAGCACCCTGAGCACTGAGCACCCAGCACCCTGAGTACTTAGCACCGAGCACCCTGAGTACTGAGCACCCAGCACCCTGAGTACTGAGCACCCAGCACCCTGAGCACTGAGCACCCAGCACCCTGAGTACTGAGCACCCAGCACCCTGAGTTCTGAGCACCCAGCACCCCGAGCACTGAGCACCCAGCACCCTGAGCACTGAGCACCCAGCACCCCGAGCACTGAGCACCCAGGACCCTGAGTACTGAGCACCCAGCACCCTGAGTACTGAGCACTCAGCACCCTGAATACTGAGCACCGAGCACCCCGAGCACTGAGCACCCAGCACCCTGAGCACCCAGCACCCTGATGACTGAGCAACCAGCACCCTGAGTACTGAGCACCCAGCACCCTGAGTACTGAGCACCCAGCATCCGGAGTACTGAGCACCGTTCACCCTGAGCACTGAGCACCCAGCACCCCGAGCTCTAAGCACCCAGCACCCTGAGTACTGAGCACCCTGAGTACTGAGCACCGAGCACCCCGAGCACTGAGCACCCAGCACCGTGAGCACTGAGCACCCAGCACCCCGAGCACTGAGCACCCAGCACTCTGAGCACTGAGCACCCAGCACCCTGAGCACTGAGCACCCAGCACCCTGAGCACTGAGCACCCAGCACCCTGAGTACTGAGCACCCAAAGTATTGAGCACCGAGCACCCTGAGCACTGAGCACCCAGCACCCTGAGTAATGAGCACCCAGCACCCTGAGCAATGAGCACCCTGAGTACTGAGCACCCAGCACACTGAGCACTGAGCACCCAGCACCCTGAGTACTGAGCACCCAGCACCCTGAGTTCTGAGCACCCAGCACCCCGAGCACTGAGCACCCAGCACCCTGAGCACTGAGCACCCAGCACCCCGAGCACTGAGCACCCAGGACCCTGAGTACTGAGCACCCAGCACCCTGAGTACTGAGCACTCAGCACCCTGAATACTGAGCACCGAGCACCCCGAGCACTGAGCACCCAGCACCCTGAGCACCCAGCACCCTGAGGACTGAGCACCCAGCACCCTGAGTACTGAGCACCCAGCACCCTGAGTACTGAGCACCCAGCATCCGGAGTACTGAGCACCGTTCACCCTGAGCACTGAGCACCCAGCACCCCGAGCACTAAGCACCCAGCACCCTGAGTACTGAGCACCCTGAGTACTGAGCACCGAGCACCCCGAGCACTGAGCACCCAGCACCGTGAGCACTGAGCACCCAGCACCCCGAGCACTGAGCACCCAGCACCCTGAGTACTGAGCACCCAGCACCCTGAGTACTGAACACCCAGCACCCTGAGCACTGAGTACCCAGCACCCTGAGCACTGAGCAAACAGCACCCTGAGCACTGAGCACCCAGCACCCTGAGTACTGAGCACTGAGCACCCAGGACCC
The DNA here is from genome assembly GCF_018167655.1 of Microtus oregoni. NCBI lineage: Eukaryota > Metazoa > Chordata > Mammalia > Rodentia > Cricetidae > Microtus > Microtus oregoni. The sequence goes on from NW_024543628.1 coordinate 46,480, forward strand.
CGAGCACTGAGCACCCAGCACCCTGAGTACTGAGCACTGAGCACCCAGCACACCGAGCACTGAGCACCCAGCACCCTGAGCACTGAGCACCCAGCACCCTGAGTACTGAGCACCCAGCACCCCGAGTACTGAGCACCCAGCACCCTGAGCACTGAGCACCCAGCACCCTGAGTACTGAGCACCAAGCACCCTGAGTACTGAACACCCAGCACCCTGAGCACTGAGCACCCTGAGCACTGAGTACTGATCACCGAGCACCCCGAGAACTGAGCACCCAGCACCCTGAGTACTGAGCACCCAGCACCCCGAGCACTGAGCACCCAGCACCCTGAGCACTGAGCACCCAGCACCCTGAGTACTGAGCACTGAGCACACAGCACCCCGAGCACTGAGCACCCAGCACCTTGAGTACTGATCACTGAGCACCCATCACCCCGAGCACTGAGCACCCAGCCCCCTGAGTACTAAGCACCGAGCACACTGAGTACTGAGCACCCAGCACCCTGAGCACTGAACACACAGCACCCTGAGTACTGAGCACCTCGAGCACTGAGCACCCAGCACACTGAGTACTGAGCACCGAGCACCCCGAGCACTGAGCACCCAGCACCCCGAGCACTGAGCACCCAGCACCCCGAGCACTGAGCACGCAGCACCCTGAGTACTGAGCACCAAGCACCCTGAGTACTGAGCACCCAGCACCCTGAGCACTGAGTACCCAGCACCCTGAGCACTGAGCACCCAGCACCCTGAGCACTGAGCACCCAGCACCCTGAGCACTGTGCACCCAGCACCCTGAGTACTGAGCACTGAGCACTGAGCACCCAGCACCCCGAGCACTGAGCACCCAGCACCCTGAGTACTAAGCACCCAGCACCCTGAGTACTGAGCACCCAGCACCCTGAGTACTGAGCACCCAGCGTACTGAGCACCGACCACCCCGAGCACTGAGCACCCAGCACCCTGAGTACTGAGCACCCAGCACCCCGAGCACTGAGCACCCAGCACCCTGAGTATTGAGTACCGAGCCCCTGAGTACTGAGAACCCAGCACCCTGAGTACTGAGCACCCAGCGTACTGAGCACCGAGCCCCCAGCACCCTGAGTACTGAGCACCCAGCACTCTGAGCACTGAGCACCCAGGACCCTGAGTACTGAGCACTGAGCACCCCGAGTACTGAGCACCAGGCACCGCGAGCACTAAGCACCCAGCACGCCGAGCACCGAGCACCCAGCACCCTGAGCACTGAGCACCCAGCACCCTGAGCACTGAGCCCCCAGCACCCTGAGCACTGAGCACCCAGCACCCTGAGTACTGAGCACCCAACGTATTGAGCACCGAGCACCCTGAGCACTGAGTACCCAGCACCCTGAGTACTGAGCACCCAGCACACTGAGCAATGAGCACCCTGAGTACTGAGCACCCAGCACCTTGAGCACTGAGCACCGAGCACCCCGAGCACTGAGCACCCAGCACCCTGAGTACTGAGCACCGAGCACCCCGAGCACTGAGCACTCAGCACCGTGAGCACTGAGCACCCAGCACCCCGAGCACTGAGCACCGAGCACCCTGAATACTGAGCACCCAGCACCCTGAATACTGAGCACCCAGCACCCTGAGCACTGAGTACCCAGCACCCTGAGCACTGAGCTCCCAGCACCCTGAGTACTGAGCACCCAGCACCCCGAGCACTGAGCACCCAGCACCCTGAGTACTGAGCACCGAGCACCCTGAGTACTGAGCACCCAGCACCCTGAGTACTGAGCACCAAGCGTACTGAGCACCGAGCACCCAGCACCCTGAGTACTGAGCACCCAGCACCCTGAGCACTGAGCACCCAGCACCCTGAGTACTGAGCACTGAGCACCCCGAGTACTGAGCACCGGGCACCGCGAGAACTAAGCACCCAGCACCCCGAGAACCGAGCACCCAGCACCCTGAGCACTGAGCACCCAGTACCCTGAGCACTGAGCACCCAGCACCCTGAGCACTGAGCACCCAGCACCCTGAGTACTGAGCACCCAGCACCCTGAGTACTGAGCACACAGCACCCTGAGCACTGAGCACCCAGCACCCTGAGTACTGAGCACCCAGCACCCTGAGCACTGAGCACCCAGCACCCTGAGTACTGAGCACCCAGCACCCTGAGTACTGAGCACACAGCACCCTGAGCACTGAGCACCGAGCACCCCGAGTACTGAGCACCCAGCACCCTGAGCACTGAGCACCCAGCACCCTGAGTACTGAGCACCAAGCACCCTGAGTACTGAACACCCAGCACCCTGAGCACTGAGCACCCTGAGCACTGAGTACTGATCACCGAGCACCCCGAGAACTGAGCACCCAGCACCCTGAGTACTGAGCACCCAGCACCCCGAGCACTGAGCACCCAGCACCCCGAGCACTGAGCACCCAGCACCCTGAGTACTGAGCACCCTGAGTACTGAGCACTGAGCACCGAGCACCCTGAGTACTGAGCACCCTGAGGACTGAGCACCCAGCACCCTGAGCACTGAGCACCCAGCACCCTGAGTACTGAGCTCAGATCACCCTGATCACTGAGCACCCAGCACCCCGAGCACTGAGCACCCAGCACCCTGAGTACTGAGCACCCAGCACCCTGAGCACTGAGCACCAAGCACCCTGAGTACTGAACACCCAGCACCCTGAGCACTGAGCACTGAGCACCCAGCACCCTGAGCACTGAGCACTGAGCACCCAGCACCCCGAGCACTGAGCACCCAGCACCCTGAGCACCCAGCACCCTGAGCACTGAGCACCCTGAGCACTGAGCACCCTGAGCACTGAGCACTGAGCATCCAGCACCCTGAGTACTGAGCACCCAACACTCTGAGCACTGAGCACCCAGCACGCTGAGTACTGAGCACCGATCACCCTGAGCACTGAGCACCTAGGACCCCGAGCACTGAGCACCCAGCACCCTGAGTACAGAGCACCCAGCACCCCGTGTACTGAGCACCCAGCACCCCGAGCACTGAGCACCCAGCACCCTGAGTACTGAGCACCGATCACCATGAGCACTGAGCACCCAGCACCCTGAGTACTGAGCACCCAGCAGCCTGAGCACTGAGCACCCAGCACCCTGAGCACTGAGCACCCAGCACCCTGAGTACTGAGCACCCAGCACCCTGAGTACTGAGTACCCAGCACCCTGAGCACTGAGCACCCAGCACCCTGAGTACTGAGCACCGAGCACCCTGAGTACTGAGCACAGAGCACCCTTAGTACTGAGCACCCAGCACCCTGAGCACTGAGCACCCAGCACCCTGAGTACTGAGCACCCAGCACCACCCTCAGCACTGAGCACCCAGCACCCCGAGCACTGAGCACCCAGCACCCTGAGCACTGAGCACCCAGCACCCTGAGTACTGAGCACCCAGCACCCCGAGTACTGAGCACCGAGCACCTCGAGCACTGAGCACCCAGCACCCTGAGTACTGAGCACCCAGCACCCTGAGTACTGAGCACTGAGCACCCCGAGTACTGAGCACCCAGCACCACGAACACTGAGCAGCCACCAACCTGAGTACTGAGAACAGATCACCCTGAGTACTGAGCACCCAGCACCCTGAGTACTGAGCCCCCAGCACCCTGAGTACTGAGCACCCAGCACCCCGAGCACTGAGCACCCAGCACCCCGAGAATGAGCACCCAGCACCCTGAGTACTGAGAACCGAGCACCCTGAGTACTGAGCACCCAGCACCCTGAGTACTGAGCCCCTAGAACCCTGAGAATGAGCACGCAGCACCATGAATACTGAGCACCCAGCACCCTGAGTACTGAGCACTAAGCACCCAGAGCACTGAGAACCCAGCACCCCGAGCACGGAGCACCCAGGACCCCGAGCACTGAGAACTGAGCACCCAGCACCCTGAGTACTGAGCACCGAGCTCCCCGAGCACTGAGCACCTTGAGTACTGAGCACCCAGCACCCCGATCACTGAGCACCCAGCACCCTGAGCACTGAGCACCCAGCACCCTGAGCTCTGAGCACCCAGCACCCTGAGTACTGAGCACCCAGCATGCTGAGTACTGAGCACCCAGCACCCCGAGCACTGAGCAACCAGCACCCTGAGTACTGAGCACTGAGCACCCAGGACCCCGAGCACTGAGCACCCAGCACCCTGAGCACTGAGCACCCAGCACCCTGAGCACGGAGCACCCCGAGGACTGAGCACCCAGCACACTGAGCACTGAGCACCCAGCACCTTGAGTACTGAGCACCGAGCACCCCGAGCACTAAGCACCCAGCACCCTGAGTACTGAGCACCCAGCACCCTGAGCACTGAGCACATAGCACCCTGAGCACTGAGCAGCCAGCACCCCGAGCACGGAGCACCCAGCACCCTGAGTACTGAGCACCCAGCACCCCGAGCACTGAGCACCCAGCACCCTGTGTACTGAGCACTGAGCACCCTGAGTACTAAGCACCCAGCACCCTGAGTACTGAGCACCCGGGACCCTGAGCACTGAGCACCGAGCACCCCGAGCACTGAGCACCCAGCACCCTGAGCACTCAGCACCCAGCACCCCGAGCACTGAGCACCCAGGACCCTGAGCCCTGAGCACCCAGCACCCTGAGCACGGAGCACCCCGAGGACTGAGCACCCAGCACCCTGAGCACTGAGCACCCAGCACCTTGAGTACTGAGCACCGAGCACCCCGAGCACTAAGCACCCAGCACCCAGAGTACTGAGCACCCAGCACCCTGACCACTGAGCACAGAGCACCCTGAGCAGTGAGCAGCCAGCACCCCGAGCACGGAGCACCCAGCACGCTGAGTACTGAGCACCCAACACCCAGAGTACTGAGCACCCAGCACCCTGAGCACTGAGCACCCAGCACCCCGAGTACTGAGCACCCAGCACCCTGAGTACTGAGCACCCAGCACCCTGAGCACTGAGCACCCAGAGGACTGAGCACCCAGCACCCTGAGCACTGAGCACCGATCACCCTGAGCACTGAGCACCCAGCACCCCGAGCACTGAGCACCCAGCACCCTGAGCACTGAGCACCCAGCACCCCGAGTACTGAGCACCCAGCACCCTGAGTACTGAGCACCCAGCACCCCGAGCACTGAGCACCCAGCACCCTGAGTATTGAGTACCGAGCACCCTGAGTACTGAGCACCCAGCACCCTGAGTACTGAGCACCCAGCGTACTGAGCACCGAGCCCCCAGCACCCTGAGTACTGAGCACCCAGCACTCTGAGCACTGAGCACCCAGGACCCTGAGTACTGAGCACTGAGCACCCCGAGTACTGAGCACCAGGCACCGCGAGCACTAAGCACCCAGCACGCCGAGCACCGAGCACCCAGCACCCTGAGCACTGAGCACCCAGCACCCTGAGCACTGAGCCCCCAGCACCCTGAGCACTGAGCACCCAGCACCCTGAGTACTGAGCACCCAACGTATTGAGCACCGAGCACCCTGAGCACTGAGTACCCAGCACCCTGAGTACTGAGCACCCAGCACACTGAGCAATGAGCACCCTGAGTACTGAGCACCCAGCACCTTGAGCACTGAGCACCCAGCACCCCGAGCACTGAGCACCCAGCACCCTGAGTACTGAGCACCGAGCACCCCGAGCACTGAGCACCCAGCACCGTGAGCACTGAGCACCCAGCACCCCGAGCACTGAGCACCGAGCACCCTGAATACTGAGCACCCAGCACCCTGAATACTGAGCACCCAGCACCCTGAGCACTGAGTACCCAGCACCCTGAGCACTGAGCTCCCAGCACCCTGAGTACTGAGCACCCAGCACCCCGAGCACTGAGCACCCAGCACCCTGAGTACTGAGCACCGAGCACCCCGAGTACAGAGCACCCAGCACCCTGAGCACTGAGCACCCAGCACCCTGAGTACTGAGCACTGAGCACCCCGAGTACTGAGCACCGGGCACCGCGAGAACTAAGCACCCAGCACCCCGAGAACCGAGCACCCAGCACCCTGAGCACTGAGCACCCAGTACCCTGAGCACTGAGCACCCAGCACCCTGAGCACTGAGCACCCAGCACCCTGAGTACTGAGCACCCAGCACCCTGAGTACTGAGCACACAGCACCCTGAGCACTGAGCACCCAGCACCCTGAGTACTGAGCACCCAGCACCCTGAGCACTGAGCACCCAGCACCCTGAGTACTGAGCACCCAGCACCCTGAGTACTGAGCACACAGCACCCTGAGCACTGAGCACCGAGCACCCCGAGTACTGAGCACCCAGCACCCTGAGCACTGAGCACCCAGCACCCTGAGTACTGAGCACCAAGCACCCTGAGTACTGAACACCCAGCACCCTGAGCACTGAGCACCCTGAGCACTGAGTACTGATCACCGAGCACCCCGAGAACTGAGCACCCAGCACCCTGAGTACTGAGCACCCAGCACCCCGAGCACTGAGCACCCAGCACCCCGAGCACTGAGCACCCAGCACCCTGAGTACTGAGCACCCTGAGTACTGAGCACTGAGCACCGAGCACCCTCAGTACTGAGCACCCTGAGGACTGAGCACCCAGCACCCTGAGCACTGAGCACCCAGCACCCTGAGTACTGAGCACAGATCACCCTGATCACTGAGCACCCAGCACCCTGAGCACTGAGCACCCAGCACCCTGAGTACTGAGCACCCAGCACCCTGAGCACTGAGCACCAAGCACCCTGAGTACTGAACACCCAGCACCCTGAGCACTGAGCACTGAGCACCCAGCACCCTGAGCACTGAGCACTGAGCACCCAGCACCCCGAGCACTGAGCACCCAGCACCCTGAGCACCCAGCACCCTGAGCACTGAGCACCCTGAGCACTGAGCACCCTGAGCACTGAGCACTGAGCATCCAGCAACCTGAGTACTGAGCACCCAACACTCTGAGCACTGAGCACCCAGCACGCTGAGTACTGAGCACCGATCACCCTGAGCACTGAGCACCTAGGACCCCGAGCACTGAGCACCCAGCACCCTGAGTACAGAGCACCCAGCACCCCGTGTACTGAGCACCCAGCACCCCGAGCACTGAGCACCCAGCACCCTGAGTACTGAGCACCGATCACCATGAGCACTGAGCACCCAGCACCCTGAGTACTGAGCACCCAGCAGCCTGAGCACTGAGCACCCAGCACCCTGAGCACTGAGCACCCAGCACCCTGAGTACTGAGCACCCAGCACCCTGAGTACTGAGTACCCAGCACCCTGAGCACTGAGCACCCAGCACCCTGAGTACTGAGCACCGAGCACCCTGAGTACTGAGCACCCAGCACCCTTAGTACTGAGCACCCAGCACCCTGAGCACTGAGCACCCAGCACCCTGAGTACTGAGCACCCAGCACCACCCTCAGCACTGAGCACCCAGCACCCCGAGCACTGAGCACCCAGCACCCTGAGCACTGAGCACCCAGCACCCTGAGTACTGAGCACCCAGCACCCCGAGTACTGAGCACCGAGCACCTCGAGCACTGAGCACCCAGCACCCTGAGTACTGAGCACCCAGCACCCTGAGTACTGAGCACTGAGCACCCCGAGTACTGAGCACCCAGCACCACGAGCACTGAGCAGCCACCAACCTGAGTACTGAGAACAGATCACCCTGAGTACTGAGCACCCAGCAACCTGAGTACTGAGCCCCCAGCACCCTGAGTACTGAGCACCCAGCACCCCGAGCACTGAGCACCCAGCACCCCGAGAATGAGCACCCAGCACCCTGAGTACTGAGAACCGAGCACCCTGAGTACTGAGCACCCAGCACCCTGAGTACTGAGCCCCTAGAACCCTGAGAATGAGCACGCAGCACCATGAATACTGAGCACCCAGCACCCTGAGTACTGAGCACTAAGCACCCAGAGCACTGAGAACCCAGCACCCCGAGCACGGAGCACCCAGGACCCCGAGCACTGAGAACTGAGCACCCAGCACCCTGAGTACTGAGCACCGAGCTCCCCGAGCACTGAGCACCTTGAGAACTGAGCACCCAGCACCCCGATCACTGAGCACCCAGCACCCTGAGCACTGAGCACCCAGCACCCTGAGCTCTGAGCACCCAGCACCCTGAGTACTGAGCACCCAGCATGCTGAGTACTGAGCACCCAGCACCCCGAGCACTGAGCAACCAGCACCCTGAGTACTGAGCACTGAGCACCCAGCACCCCGAGCACTGAGCACCCAGCACCCTGAGCACTGAGCACCCAGCACCCTGAGCACGGAGCACCCCGAGGACTGAGCACCCAGCACACTGAGCACTGAGCACCCAGCACCTTGAGTACTGAGCACCGAGCACCCCGAGCACTAAGCACCCAGCACCCTGAGTACTGAGCACCCAGCACCCTGAGCACTGAGCACATAGCACCCTGAGCACTGAGCAGCCAGCACCCCGAGCACGGAGCACCCAGCACCCTGAGTACTGAGCACCCAGCACCCCGAGCACTGAGCACCCAGCACCCTGTGTACTGAGCACTGAGCACCCTGAGTACTAAGCACCCAGCACCCTGAGTACTGAGCACCCGGGACCCTGAGCACTGAGCACCGAGCACCCCGAGCACTGAGCACCCAGCACCCTGAGCACTCAGCACCCAGCACCCCGAGCACTGAGCACCCAGGACGCTGAGCACTGAGCACCCAGCACCCTGAGCACGGAGCACCCCGAGGACTGAGCACCCAGCACCCTGAGCACTGAGCACCCAGCACCTTGAGTACTGAGCACCGAGCACCCCGAGCACTAAGCACCCAGCACCCAGAGTACTGAGCACCCAGCACCCTGACCACTGAGCACAGAGCACCCTGAGCAGTGAGCAGCCAGCACCCCGAGCACGGAGCACCCAGCACGCTGAGTACTGAGCACCCAACACCCAGAGTACTGAGCACCCAGCACCCTGAGCACTGAGCACCCAGCACCCCGAGTACTGAGCACCCAGCACCCTGAGTACTGAGCACCCAGCACCCTGAGCACTGAGCACCCAGAGGACTGAGCACCCAGCACCCTGAGCACTGAGCACCGATCACCCTGAGCACTGAGCACCCAGCACCCCGAGCACTGAGCACCCAGCACCCTGAGCACTGAGCACCCAGCACCCCGAGTACTGAGCACCCAGCACCCTGAGTACTGAGCACCCAGCACCCTGAGCACTGAGCACCCGGAGGACTGAGCACCCAGCACCCTGAGCACTGAGCACCGATCACCCTGAGCACTGAGCACCCAGCACCCCGAGTACTGATCACCCAGCAGCCTGAGTACTGAGCACGCAGCACCCTGAGCACTGAGCACCCGGAGGACTGAGCACCCAGCACCCTGAGTACTGAGCACCCAGCACCCCGAGTACTGAGCACCCAGCACCCTGAGTACTGAGCACCCAGCACCCCGAGCACTGAGCACCCAGCACCCTGAGTACTGAGCACCCTGAGTACTGAGCACTGAGCACCGAGCACCCTGAGTACTGAGCACGCTGAGGACTGAGCACCCAGCACCCTGAGCACTGAGCACCCAGCACCCTGAGTACTGAGCACAGATCACCCTGATCACTGAGCACCCAGCACCCCGAGCACTGAGCACCCAGCACCCTGAGTACTGAGCACCCAGCACCCTGAGCACAGAGCACCAAGCACCCTGAGTACTGAACACCCAGCACCCTGAGCACTGAGCACTGAGCACCCAGCACCCTGAGCACTGAGCACTGAGCACCCAGCACCCCGAGCACTGAGCACCCAGCACCGTGAGCACCCAGCACCCTGAGGACTGAGCACCCTGAGCACTGAGCACCCTGAGCACTGAGCACTGAGCACCCAGCACCCTGAGTACTGAGCACCCAACACTCTGAGCACTGAGCACCCAGCACGCTGAGTACTGAGCACCGATCACCCTGAGCACTGAGCACCCAGCACCCTGAGTACAGAGCACCCAGCACCCCGTGTACTGAGCACCCAGCACCCCGAGCACTGAGCACCCAGCACCCTGAGTACTGAGCACTGATCACCATGAGCACTGAGCACCCAGGACCCTGAGTACTGAGCACCCAGCAGCCTGAGCACTGAGCACCCAGCACCCTGAGCACTGAGCACCCAGCACCCTGAGTACTGAGCACCCAGCACCCTGAGTACTGAGTACCCAGCACCCTGAGCACTGAGCACCCAGCACCCTGAGTACTGAGCACCGAGCACCCTGAGTACTGAGCACCCAGAACCCTTAGTACTGAGCACCCAGCACCCTGAGCACTGAGCACCCAGCACCCTGAGTACTGAGCACCCAGCACCACCCTCAGCACTGAGCACCCAGCACCCCGAGCACTGAGCAACCAGCACCCTGAGCACTGAGCACCCAGCACCCTGAGTACTGAGCACCCAGCACCCCGAGTACTGAGCACCGAGCACCTCGAGCACTGAGCACCCAGCACCCTGAGTACTGAGCACCCAGCACCCTGAGTACTGAGCACTGAGCACCCCGAGTACTGAGCACCCAGCACCCCGAGCACTGAGCACCCAGCAACCTGAGTACTGAGAACAGATCACCCTGAGTACTGAGCACCCAGCACCCTGAGTACTGAGCCCCCAGCACCCTGAGTACTGAGCACCCAGCACCCCGAGCACTGAGCAGCCAGCACCCCGAGAATGAGCACCCAGCACCCTGAGTACTGAGAACCGAGCACCCTGAGTACTGAGCACACAGCACCCTGAGTACTGAGCCCCTAGAACCCTGAGAATGAGCACGCAGCACCATGAGTACTGAGCACCCAGCACCCTGAGTACTGAGCACTAAGCACCCAGAGCACTGAGAACCCAGCACCCCGAGCACGGAGCACCCAGGACCGCGAGCACTGAATACTGAGCACCCAGCACCCTGAGTACTGAGCACCCAGCACCCTGAGTACTGAGTACCCACCACCCTGAGCACTGAGCACCCAGCACCCTGAGTACTGAGCACCGCGCACCCTGAGTACTGAGCACCCAGCAACCTTAGTACTGAGCACCCAGCACCCTGAGCTCTGAGCACCCAGCACCCTGAGTACTGAGCACCCAGCACCACCCTCAGAACTGAGCACCCAGCACCCCGAGCACTGAGCACCCAGCACCCTGAGCACTGAGCACCCAGCACCCCGAGTACTGAGCACCCAGCACCCCGAGTACTGAGCACCGAGCACCCCGAGCACTGAGCACCCAGCACCCTGAGTACTGAGCACCCAGCACCCTGAGTACTGAGCACTCAGCACCCTGAGTACTGAGCACCGAGCGCCCCGAGCACTGAGCACCCAGCACCCTGAGCACTGAGCACCCGGAGGACTGAGCACCCAGCACCCTGATAACTGAGCACTGATCACCCTGAGCACTGAGCACCCAGCACACCGAGCACTGATCACGCAGCACCCTGAGTACTGAGCACCCAGCACCCCGAGCACTGAGCAACCAGCACCCTGAGTACTGAGCACCCTGAGTACTGAGCACTGAGCACCGAGCACCCTGAGTACTGAGCACCCTGAGGACTGAGCACCCAGCACGCTGAGCACTGAGCACCCAGCACCCTGAGTACTGAGCACTGATCACCCTGAGCACTGAGCACCCAGCACCCCGAGCACTGAGCACCCAGCACCCTGAGTACTGAGAACCTAGCACCCTGAGCACTGAGCACCGAGCACCCTGAGTACTGAACACCCAGCACCCTGAGCACTGAGCACTGAGCACCCAGCACCCTGAGTACTGAGCACTGAGCACCCAGCACCCCGAGCGCTGAGCACCCAGCACCCTGAGCACCCAGCACCCTGAGCACTGAGCACCCTGAGCACTGAGCACCCTGAGCACTGAGCACTGAGAACCCAGCACCCTGAGTACTGAGCACCCAACACTCTGAGCACTGAGCACCCAGCACGCTGAGTACTGAGCACTGAGCACACAGCACCCTGAGTACTGAGCACCCAGCACACCGAGCACTGAGCACCCAGTGCCCCGAGCACTGAGCACCCAGCACCCTGAGCACTGAGCACTGAGCACACTGAGCACTGAGCACCCAGCACCCCGAGTACTGAGCACTGAGCACCCTGAGTACTTAGCACCCAACACCCAGAGTACTGAGCACCCAGCACCCTGAGAACTGAGCACCCAGCACCCTGAGTACTGAGCACCCAGCACCCTGAGTACTGAGCACTGAGCACCCCGAGTACTGAGCACCCAGCACCCCGAGCACTGAGCACCCAGCAACCTGAGTACTGAGAACAGATCACCCTGAGTACTGAGCACCCAGAACCCTGAGTACTGAGCCCCCAGCACCCTGAGTACTGAGCACCCAGCACCCCGAGCACTGAGCACCCAGCACCCCGAGAATGAGCACCCAGCACCCTGAGTACTGAGAACCGAGTACCCTGAGTACTGAGCACCCAGCACCCTGAGTACTGAGCCCCCAGCACCCTGAGTACTGAGCACCCAGCAACCCGAGCACTGAGCACCCAGCACCCTGAGAATGAGCACCCAGCACCATGAGTACTGAGCACCCAGCACCCTGAGTACTGAGCACTAAGCACCCAGAGCACTGAGCACCCAGCACCCCGAGCACTGAGCACCCAGCGCCCCGAGCACTGAGCACCCAGCACCCCGAGCACTGAGAACTGAGCACCCTGAGTACTGAGCAACAAGCACCCCGAGTACTGAGCACTGAGAACCCTGAGTACTGAGCACCGAGCACCCTGAGTACTGAGCACCCAGCACCCTGATCACTGAGCACGGAGCACCCCGAGGACTGAGCACCCAGCACCCTGAGCACTGAGCACCCAGCACCTTGAGTACTGAGCACCGAGCACCCCGAGCACTGAGCACCCAGCACCCTGAGTACTGAGCACCCAGCACCCTGAGCACTGAGCACCCAGCACCCTGAGCACTGAGCACGCAGCACCCCGAGCACTGAGCACCCAGCACCCTGAGTACTGAGCACAGAGCACCCTGAGCACTGAGCACCCAGCACACTGAGTACTGAGCACCCAGCACCCTGAGTACTGAGCAACCAGCACCCTGAGCACT
>NW_024543629.1:0-58564 GCF_018167655.1 Microtus oregoni
ACAGCACCTGAGCACTGAGCACCCAGCACCCTGAGTACTGAGCACTGAGCACCCAGCACCCTGAGTACTGAGCACTGAGCACCCAGCACACTGAGCACTGAGCACCCAGCACCCTGAGCACTGAGCACCCAGCTCCCCCCGAGTACAGAGCACCCAGCACCCTGAGTACTGAACACCCAGCACCCTGAGTACTGAGCACCCAGCACCCCGAGTACTGAGCACCCAGCACCCTGAGTACTGAGCACCCAGCACCCTGAGCACTGAGCACCCAGCACCCCGAGCACTGAGCACCCAGCACCCTGAGTACTGAGCACCCAGCACCCTGAGCACTCAGCACCCAGCACCCTGAGCACTGAGCACCCAGCACCCTGAGCACTGAGCACCCAGCACCCTGAGTAGTGAGAAACCAACGTACTGAGCACCGAGCACCCCGAGCACTGAGCACCCAGCACCCTGAGTACTGAGCACCGATCACCCCGATCAATGAGTACCCAGCACCCTGAGTACTGAGCTCCGAGCACCCCGAGCACTGAGCACCCAGCGCCCCGAGCACTGAGCACCCAGCACCCTGAATACTGAGCACTGCGCACCCAGCACCCCGAATACTGAGCACCCAGCACAATGAGTACTGAGCACCCACCACCCTGAATACTGAGCACCCAGCACCCTGAGTACTGAGCACCCAGCACCCTGAGCACTGAGCACCCAGCACCCCGAGCACTGAGCACCCAGCACCCTGAGTACTGAGCACCCAGCACCCTGAGCACTGAGCACCCAGCACCCTGAGCACTGAGCACCCAGCACCCTGAGCACTGAGCACCCAGCACCCTGAGTAGTGAGCACCCAACGTACTGAGCACCGAGCACCCCGAGCACTGAGCACCCAGTACCCGGAGTACTGAGCACCCAGCACCATGAGTACTAAGCAACGAGCACCCTGAGTACTGAGCACCCAGCACCCTGAGCACTGAACACACAGCACTCTGAGTACTGAGCACCTCGCGCACTGAGCACCCAGCACCCTGAGTACTGGGCACCGAGCACCCCGAGCACTGAGCACCAAGCACCGCGAGCCCTGAGCACCCAGCACCCCGAGCACTGAGCACCCAGCCCCCTGAGTACTGAGCACCCAGCACCCTGAGTACTGAGCACCCCAGCACCCTTAGCACTGAGTACCCAGCACCCTGAGCACTGAGCACCCAGCACCCTGAGCACTGAGCACACAGCACCCTGAGCACTGAGCACCCAGCACCCTGAGTACTGAGCACTGAGCACCCAGAACCCCGAGCACTGTGCACCGAGCACCCTGAGTACTGAGCACTGAGCACCCAGCACCCCGAGCACTGAGCACCCAGCACCCTGAGCACTGAGCACCCAGCACCCGAGTACTGAGTACCCAGCACCCTGAGTACTGAGCACCCAACACTCTGAGTACTGAGCACCGAGCACTCTGAGAACTGAGCACCCAGCACCCCGAGTACTGAGCACCCAGCACGGTGAGCACTGAGCACCCAGCACCCCGAGCACTGAGCACCCAGCACCCTGAGTACTGAGCACCCAGCACCCTGAGCACTGAGCACCCAGCACCCTGAGCACTGAGCACCCAGCACCCTGAGCACTGAGCACCCAGCACCCTGAGTAGTGAGCACCCAACGTACTGAGCACCGAGCACCACGAGCACTGAGCACCCAGCACCCTGAGTACTGAGCACCGATTACCCCGAGCACTGAGCACCCAGCACCCTGGGTACTGAGCTCCGAGCACCCCGAGCACTGAGCACACAGCGCCCCGAGCACTGAGCACCGAGCACCCTGAGCACTGAGCACCCAGCAGCCTGAGTACTGAGCACCCAGCACCCCGAGCACTGAGCACCCAGCACCCTGATCACTGAGCACCCAGCACACTGAGCACTGATCACCCAGCACACTGCGCACTGAGCACCCAGCACCCTGAGTACTGAGCACCCAGCACCCTGAGTACTGAGCACTCAGCACCCTGAGTACTGAGCACCGAGCACCCCGAGCACTGAGCACCCAGCACCCTGAGCACTGAGCACCCTGAGGACTGAGCACCCAGCACCCTGAGCACTGAGCACCCAGAACCCCGAGCACTGAGCACCCAGCTCCCTGAGTACTGAGCACCCAGCACCCCGAGCACTGAGCACCCCAGCACCCTGAGTACTGAGCACCCTGAGTACTGAGCACCGATCACCCTGAGCACTGAGCTCCCAGAACCCTGAGTACTGAGCACCCAGCACCCTGAGCACTGACCACCCAGCACCCTGAGTACTGAGCACCCAGCACCCTGAGCACTGAGCACCCAGCACCCTGAGTACTGAGCACCCAGCACCCTTAGCACTGAGCACCCAGCACGCTGAGTACTGAGCACACAGCACCCCGAGCACTGAGCACCCAGCACCCCGAGAATGAGCACCCAGCACCCCGAGTACTGAGCACCGAGCACCCTGAGCACTGAGTACCCAGCACGCTGAGCACTGAGCACCCAGCACCCTGAGTACTGAGCACCCAGCACCCTGAGTACTGAGCCCCCAGCACCCTGAGCACTGAGCACCCAGCACCCGAGTACTGAGCACCCAGCACCCTGAGCACTGAGCCCCCAGCACCTTGAGTACTGAGCACCCAGCACCCTGAGTACTGAACACCCAGCACACTGAGCACTGAGCACTGAGCACCCTGAGCCCTGAGTACTGAGCACCGAGCACCCCGAGAACTCAGCACCCAGCACCCGGCGTACTGAGCACCCAGCACCCTGAGTACTGAGCACCCAGCACCCCGAGCACTGAGCACCCAGCACCCTGAGCACTGAGCACCCAGCACCCTGAGTACTGAGCACTGAGCACCCAGCACCCCGAGCACTGAGCACCCAGCACCCTGAGTACTAAGCACCCAGCACCCTGAGCACTGAACACACAGCACCCTGAGCACTGAACACAGAGCACCCTGAGTACTGAGCACATCGAGCACTGAGCACCCAGCACCCAGCGTACTGAGCACCGAGCAACCCGAGCACTGAGCACCCAGCACCCTGAGTACTGAGCACCCAGCACCCCGAGCACTGAGCACGCAGCACCCTGAGTACTGAGCACCCAGCGTACTGAGCACCGAGCACCAAGCACCCTGAGTACTGAGCACCCAGCAATCTGAGAACTGAGCACCCAGCACCCTGAGCACTGAGCACCCAGCACCCCGAGCACTGAGCACCCAGCACCCCGAGCACTGAGCCTGAGCACCCTGAGTACTGAGCACTGAGCACCCTGAGTACTGAGCACAGAGCACCCTGAGTACTGAGCACCCAGCACCCCGAGCACTGAGCACCGAGCACCCTGAGTAGTGAGCACCCAGCACCCTGAGCACTGAGCACCCAGCACAACGAGTACTGAGCACCCAGCACCCGGATTACTGAGCACCAAGCACCCTGAGCACTGAGCACCCAGCACCCCGAGCCCTGAGCACCCAGCACCCTGAGTACTACGCACCCAGCACCCTGAGTACTGAGCACCCTGCACCCTGAGTACTGAGCACCCAGCACACTGAGTACTGATCACCCAGCGTACTGAGCACCGAGCACCCCGAGCACTGAGCACCCAGCACCCTGAGTACTGAGCACCCTGCACCCTGAGTACTGAGCACCCAGCACACTGAGTACTGAGCACCCAGCGTACTGAGCACCCAGCACCTTGAGCACTGAGCACCGAGCACCCCGAGCACTGAGCACCCAGCACCCGGAGTACTGAGCACCCAGCACCCTGCGTACTAAGCACCGAGCACCCTGAGTACTGAGCACCCAGCACTCTGAGCACTGAACACACAGCACCCTGAGTACTGAGCACCTCGAGCACTGAACACCCAGCACCCTGAGTACTGAGCACCGAGCACCCCGAGCACTGAGCACCCAGCACCCCCGAGCACTGAGCACCCAGCACCCCGAGCACTGAGCACCCAGCACCCTGAGTTCTGAGCACCCAGCACCCTGAGTACTGAGCACCCTGCACCCTGAGCACTGAGTACCCAGCACACTGAGCACTGAGCACCCAGCACCCTGAGCACTGAGCACACAGCACCCTGAGCACTGAGCACCCAGCACCCTGAGTACTGAGCACTGAGCACCCAGCACCCTGAGTACTGAGAACCCAGCACCCCGAGTACTGAGCACCCAGCACCCTGAGTACTGAGCACCCAGCACCCTGAGCACTGAGCACCCAGCACCCCCGAGCACTGAGCAACCAGCACCCTGAGT
This sequence comes from Microtus oregoni, assembly GCF_018167655.1. Classification (NCBI taxonomy): domain Eukaryota; kingdom Metazoa; phylum Chordata; class Mammalia; order Rodentia; family Cricetidae; genus Microtus; species Microtus oregoni. Next base: position 4,257 of record NW_024543629.1, read on the forward strand.
ACTGAGCACCCAGCACCCTGAGCACTGAGCACCCAGCACCCTGAGCACTGAGCACCCAGCACCCTGAGCACTGAGCACCCAGCACCCTGAGTAGTGAGCAACCAACGTACTGAGCACCGAGCACCCCGAGCACTGAGCACCCAGCACCCTGAGTACTGAGCACCGATCACCCCGAGCACTGAGCACCCAGCACCCTGAGTACTGAGCTCCGAGCACCCCGAGCACTGAGCACCCAGCGCCCTGAGCACTGAGCACCCAGCACCCTGAGCACTGAGCACCCAGCACCCTGAGTACTGAGCACCCAGCACCCTGAGTACTGAACACCCAGCACCCTGAGCACTGAGCACTGAGCACCCTGAGCACTGAGTACTGAGCAACCTGAGCACTGAGCACCCAGCACCCCGAGTACTGAGCACGCAGCACCCCGAGCACTGAGCACCCAGCGCCCTGAACACTGAGCACCCAGCACCCTGAGCACTGAGCACTGAGCACCCTGAGCACTGAGCACCCAGCACACCGAGTACTGAGCACTGAGCACCCTGAGTACTGAGCACCAAGCACCCTAAGTACTGAGCACTGAGCACCCTGAGTACTGAGCACCCAGCACCCTGAGCACTGAGTACCCAGCACCCTGAGTACTCAGCACTGAGAACCCTGAGTACTGAGCACCGAGCACCCTGAGTACTGAGCACCCAGCAAGCTGATCACTGAGCACCCAGCACCCTGAGCACTGAGCACTGAGCACACAGCACCCTGAGCACTCAGCACCCAGCACCCCGAGCACTGAACACTCAGCACCCCGAGCACAGAGCACCCAGCACCCTGAGCACTGAGCACCCTGTGGACTGAACACCCAGCACCCTGAGCACTGAGCACCCAGCACCCTGAGTACTGAGCACCGATCACCATGAGCACTGAGCACCCAGCACCCCGAGCACTGAGCACCCAGCACCCTGAGTACTGAGCTCCCAGCACCCCGAGCACTAAGCACCCAGTACCCTGAGTACTGAGCACCCTGAGTATTGAGCACCGATCACCCTGAGCACTGAGCTCCCAGCACCCTGAGTACTGAGCACCCAGCACCCTGAGCACTGAGCACCCAGCACCCTGAGTACTGATCACCCAGCACCCTGAGCACTGAGCACACAGCACCCTGAGTACTGAGCACCCAGCACCCTGAGCACTTAGCACCCAGCACCCTGAGTACTGAGCACCCAGCACCCTGAGCACTGAGCACCCAGCACCCCGAGAATGAGCACCCAGCACCCCGAGTACTGAGCACCGAGCACCCTGAGCACTGAGTACCCAGCACCCTGAGCACTGAACACCCAGCAGCCTGAGTACTGAGCACCCAGCACCCTGAGTACTGAGCACCCAGCACCCTGAGCACTGAGCACCGATCACCCCGAGTACTGAGCACCCAGCCCCCTGAGTACTGAGCAGCCAGCACCCCGAGTACTGAGCACCGAGCACCCTGAGCACTGAGTACCCAGCACCCTGAGCACTGAACACCCAGCACCCTGAACACTGAACATACAGCACCCTGAGTACTGAGCACCTCGAGCACTGAGCACCCAGCACCCTGAGTACTGAGCACTGAGCACCCCGAGCACTGAGCACCCAGCACCCCGAGCACTGAGCACCCAGCACCCTGAGCACTGAGCACCCAGCACCCTTAGTACTGAGCACCCAGTACCCTGAGCACTGAGCACCCAGCACCCTGAGCACTGAGTACTGAGCACCGATCACATCGAGGACTGAGCACCCAGCACCCAGAGTACTGAGCACCCAGCACCCTGAGTACTAAGCACCGAGCACCCTGAGTACTGAGCACCCAGCACCCTGAACACTGAACATACAGCACCCTGAGTACTGAGCACCTCGAGCACTGAGCACCCAGCACCCTGAGTACTGAGCACCGAGCACCCCGAGCACTGAGCACCCAGCACCCCGAGCACTGAGCACCCAGCACCCCGAGCACTGAGCACCCACCACCCTGAGCACTGAGCACCCAGCACCCTGAGCACTGAGCACCCAGCACCCTGAGCACTGAGCACCCAGCACCCTGAGTACTGAGCACTGAGCACCTAGCACCCCGAGTATTGAGCACCCAGCACCCTGAGTACTGAGCACTGAGAACCCAGCACCCCGAGCACTGAGCACCCAGCACCCTGAGCACTGAGCAGCCAGCACCCGAGTACTAAGCAACCAGCACCCTGAGTACTGAGGACCCAACACCCTGAGTACTGAGCACTGAGCACCCAGCACCCAGCACCCCGAGCACTGAGCACCCAGCACCCTGAGCACTGAGCACCCAGCACCCTGAGTACTGAGCACCCAGCACCCTGAGCACTGAGCACCCAGCACCCTGAGCACTGAGCACCCAGCACCCTGAGCACTGAGCACACAGCACCCTGAGTACTGAGCACCCAGGACCCTGAGTACTGAGCACTGAGCACCCAGCACCCCGAGCACTGAGCACCCAGCACCCTGAGTACTGAGCACTGAGCACCCAGCACCCTGAGTACTGAGCACTGAGCACCCAGCACCCCGAGCACTGAGCACCCAGCACCCTGAGCACTGAGCACCCAGCACCCGAGTACTGAGCACCCAGCACAATGAGTACTGAGCACCCAGCACCCTGAATACTGAGCACCCAGCACCCCGAGTACTGAGCACCCAGCACCCTGAGTACTGAGCACCCAGCACCCTGAGCACTGAGCACCCAGCACCCCGAGCACTGAGCACCCAGCACCCTGAGTACTGAGCACCCAGCACCCTGAGCACTGAGCACCCAGCACCCTGAGCACTGAGCACCCAGCACCCTGAGCACTGAGCACCCAGCACCCTGAATAGTGAGCACCCAACGTACTGAGCACCGAGCACCCTGAGCACTGAGCACCCAGCACCCTGAGCACTGAGCACCCAGCACCCTGAGCACTGAGCACCCAGCACCCAAGTACTGAGCACCCAGCACCATGAGTACTGAGCACCCAGCACCCTGAGTACTGAGCACCGAGCACCCTGAGCACTGTGCACACAGCACCCTGAGCACTGAGCACCCAGGACCCTGAGCACTGAGGACCCAGCAGCCTGAGTAGTGAGCACCCAACGTACTGAGCACCGAGCACCCTGAGCACTGAGCACCCAGCACCCCGAGTACTGAGCACCCAGCACCCCGAGCACTGAGCACCCAGCGCCCTGAACACTGAGCACCCAGCACCCTGAGCACTGAGCACTGAACACCCTGAGCACTGAGCACCCAGCACACCGAGTACTGAGCACTGAGCACCCTGAGTACTGAGCACCAAGCACCCTAAGTACTGAGCACTGAGCACCCTGAGTACTGAGCACCCAGCACCCTGAGCACTGAGTACCCAGCACCCTGAGTACTGAGCACTGAGAACCCTGAGTACTGAGCACCGAGCACCCTGAGTACTGAGCACCCAGCACGCTGATCACTGAGCACCCAGCACCCTGAGCACTGAGCACTGAGCACACAGCACCCAGAGCACTGAGCACCCAGCACCCCGAGCACTGAACACCCAGCACCCCGAGCACTGAGCACCCAGCACCCTGAGCACTGAGCACCCTGTGGACTGAACACCCAGCACCCTGAGCACTGAGCACCCAGCACCCTGAGTACTGAGCACCGATCACCCTGAGCACTGAGCACCCAGCACCCCGAGCACTGAGCACCCAGCACCCTGAGTACTGAGCTCCCAGCACCCCGAGCACTAAGCACCCAGTACCCTGAGTACTGAGCACCCTGAGTATTGAGCACCGATCACCCTGAGCACTGAGCTCCCAGCACCCTGAGTACTGAGCACCCAGCACCCTGAGCACTGAGCACCCAGCACCCTGAGTACTGATCACCCAGCACCCTGAGCACTGAGCACACAGCACCCTGAGTACTGAGCACCCAGCACCCTGAGCACTGAGCACCCAGCACCCTGAGTACTGAGCACCCAGCACCCTGAGCACTGAGCACCCAGCACCCCGAGAATGAGCACCCAGCACCCCGAGTACTGAGCACCGAGCACCCTGAGCACTGAGTACCCAGCACCCTGAGCACTGAACACCCAGCAGCCTGAGTACTGAGCACCCAGCACCCTGAGTACTGAGCACCCAGCACCCTGAGCACTGAGCACCGATCACCCCGAGTACTGAGCACCCAGCCCCCTGAGTACTGAGCAGCCAGCACCCCGAGTACTGAGCACCGAGCACCCTGAGCACTGAGTACCCAGCACCCTGAGCACTGAACACCCAGCACCCTGAACACTGAACATACAGCACCCTGAGTACTGAGCACCTCGAGCACTGAGCACCCAGCACCCTGAGTACTGAGCACCGAGCACCCCGAGCACTGATCACCCAGCACCCCGAGCACTGAGCACCCAGCACCCTGACCACTGAGCACCCAGCACCCTTAGTACTGAGCACCCAGTACCCTGAGCACTGAGCACCCAGCACCCAGAGTACTGAGCACCCAGCACCCTGAGTACTAAGCACCGAGCACCCTGAGTACTGAGCACCCAGCACCCTGAACACTGAACATACAGCACCCTGAGTACTGAGCACCTCGAGCACTGAGCACCCAGCACCCTGAGTACTGAGCACCGAGCACCCCGAGCACTGAGCACCCAGCACCCCGAGCACTGAGCACCCAGCACCCCGAGCACTGAGCACCCACCACCCTGAGCACTGAGCACCCAGCACCCTGAGCACTGAGCACCCAGCACCCTGAGCACTGAGCACCCAGCACCCTGAGTACTGAGCACTGAGCACCTAGCACCCCGAGTATTGAGCACCCAGCACCCTGAGTACTGAGCACTGAGCACCCAGCACCCCGAGCACTGAGCACCCAGCACCCTGAGCACTGAGCAGCCAGCACCCGAGTACTAAGCAACCAGCACCCTGAGTACTGAGGACCCAACACCCTGAGTACTGAGCACTGAGCACCCAGCACCCAGCACCCCGAGCACTGAGCACCAAGCACCCTGAGCACTGAGCACCCAGCACCCTGAGTACTGAGCACCCAGCACCCTGAGCACTGAGCACCCAGCACCCTGAGCACTGAGCACCCAGCACCCTGAGCACTGAGCACACAGCACCCTGAGTACTGAGCACCCAGGACCCTGAGTACTGAGCACTGAGCACCCAGCACCCCGAGCACTGAGCACCCAGCACCCTGAGTACTGAGCACTGAGCACCCAGCACACTGAGTACTGAGCACTGAGCACCCAGCACCCCGAGCACTGAGCACCCAGCACCCTGAGCACTGAGCACACAGCACCCGAGTACTGAGCACCCAGCACAATGAGTACTGAGCACCCAGCACCCTGAATACTGAGCACCCAGCACCCCGAGTACTGAGCACCCAGCACCCTGAGCACTGAGCACCCAGCACCCCGAGCACTGAGCACCCAGCACCCTGAGTACTGAGCACCCAGCACCCTGAGCACTGAGCACCCAGCACCCTGAGCACTGAGCACCCAGCACCCTGAGCACTGAGCACCCAGCACCCTGAATAGTGAGCACCCAACGTACTGAGCACCGAGCACCCTGAGCACTGAGCACCCAGCACCCTGAGCACTGAGTACCCAGCACCCTGAGCACTGAGCACCCAGCACCCAAGTACTGAGCACCCAGCACCCTGAGTACTGAGCACCCAGCACCCTGAGTACTGAGCACCGAGCACCCTGAGCACTGAGCACACAGCACCCTGAGCACTGAGCACCCAGGACCCTGAGCACTGAGGACCCAGCAGCCTGAGTAGTGAGCACCCAACGTACTGAGCACCGAGCACCCTGAGCACTGAGCACCCAGCACCCCGAGTACTGAGCACCCAGCACCCCGAGCACTGAGCACCCAGCGCCCTGAACACTGAGCACCCAGCACCCTGAGCACTGAGCACCCTGAGCACTGAGCACCCAGCACACCGAGTACTGAGCACTGAGCACCCTGAGTACTGAGCACCAAGCACCCTAAGTACTGAGCACTGAGCACCCTGAGTACTGAGCACCCAGCACCCTGAGCACTGAGTACCCAGCACCCTGAGTACTGAGCACTGAGAACCCTGAGTACTGAGCACCGAGCACCCTGAGTACTGAGCACCAAGCACCCCGAGTACTGAGCACCGAGCACCCTGAGCACTGAGTACCCAGCACCCTGAGCACTGAACACCCAGCAGCCTGAGTACTGAGCACCCAGCACCCTGAGTACTGAGCACCCAGCACCCTGAGCACTGAGCACCGATCACCCCGAGTACTGAGCACCCAGCCCCCTGAGTACTGAGCAGCCAGCACCCCGAGTACTGAGCACCGAGCACCCTGAGCACTGAGTACCCAGCACCCTGAGCACTGAACACCCAGCACCCTGAACACTGAACATACAGCACCCTGAGTACTGAGCACCTCGAGCACTGAGCACCCAGCACCCTGAGTACTGAGCACCGAGCACCCCGAGCACTGAGCACCCAGCACCCCGAGCACTGAGCACCCAGCACCCTGAGCACTGAGCACCCAGCACCCTTAGTACTGAGCACCCAGTACCCTGAGCACTGAGCACCCAGCACCCTGAGCACTGAGTACTGAGCACCGATCACATCGAGCACTGAGCACCCAGCACCCAGAGTACTGAGCACCCAGCACCCTGAGTACTAAGCACCGAGCACCCTGAGTACTGAGCACCCAGCACCCTGAACACTGAACATACAGCACCCTGAGTACTGAGCACCTCGAGCACTGAGCACCCAGCACCCTGAGTACTGAGCACCGAGCACCCCGAGCACTGAGCACCCAGCACCCCGAGCACTGAGCACCCAGCACCCCGAGCACTGAGCACCCACCACCCTGAGCACTGAGCACCCAGCACCCTGAGCACTGAGCACCCAGCACCCTGAGCACTGAGCACCCAGCACCCTGAGCACTGAGCACCCAGCACCCTGAGTACTGAGCACTGAGCACCTAGCACCCCGAGTATTGAGCACCCAGCACCCTGAGTACTGAGCACTGAGCACCCAGCACCCCGAGCACTGAGCACCCAGCACCCTGAGCACTGAGCAGCCAGCACCCGAGTACTAAGCAACCAGCACCCTGAGTACTGAGGACCCAACACCCTGAGTACTGAGCACTGAGCACCCAGCACCCAGCACCCCGAGCACTGAGCACCCAGCACCCTGAGCACTGAGCACCCAGCACCCTGAGTACTGAGCACCCAGCACCCTGAGCACTGAGCACCCAGCACCCTGAGCACTGAGCACCCAGCACCCTGAGCACTGAGCACACAGCACCCTGAGCACTGAGCACACAGCACCCTGAGTACTGAGCACCCAGGACCCTGAGTACTGAGCACCCAGCACCCCGAGCACTGAGCACCCAGCACCCTGATTAATGAGCACCCAGCACCCCGAGTACTGAGCACCGAGCACCGTGAGTACTGAGCACCCAGCACCCTGAGTACTGAGCACCGAGCACCAAGAGTACTGAGCACCGAGCATCCTGAGCACTGAGCACCGAGCACCCCGAGCACTGAGCACCTAGCACCCTGAGTACTGAGCACCCAGAACCAAGAGTACTGAGCTCCGAGCACCCCGAGCACTGAGCACCCAGCACCCTGATTAATGAGCACCCAGCACCCCGAGTACTGAGCACCGAGCACCGTGAGTACTGAGCACCCAGCACCCTGAGTACTGAGCACCCAGCACCCTGAGCACTGAGCACAAAGCACGCTGAGTACTGAGCACTGAGCACCCTGAGTACTGAGCACCAAGGACCCTGAGCACTGAGCACCCAGCACGCTGAGTACTGAGCGCTGAGCACCCTGAGTACTGAGCACCGAGCACCCTGAGTACTGAGCACCCAGCACCCTGAGCACTGAGCAGCCAGCACCCTGAGCACTGAGCACCCAGCTCCCCGAGCACTGAGCACCCAGCACCCTCAGCACTGAGCACCCAGCACCCCGAGTACTGAGCACCCAGCACCCTGAGTACTGAGCACCGAGCACCCCGAGCACTGAGCACCCAGCACCCCGAGCACTGAGAACACAGCACCCCGAGAATTAGCACCCAGCACCCTGAGTACTGAGAACCGAGTACCCTCAGTACTGAGCACCCAGCACGCTGAGCACTGAGCACCCAGCACCCCGAGTACTGAGCAAACAGCACACTGAGCACTGAGCACCCAGCACCCCGAGAATGAGCACCCAGCACCCTGAGTACTGAGCTCCCAGCACCCTGAGTACTGAGCACCCTGAGGACTGAGCACCGATCACGCTGAGCACTGTGCACCCAGCACCCTGAGGACTGAGCACCCAGCACCCTGAGTACTGAGCACCGAGCACCCCGAGTACTGAGCACCCAGCACCCTGAGCACTGAGCACCTAGCAACCCGAGCACTGAGCACGCAGCACCCTGAGTACTGAGCACCCAGCACCCCGAGCCCTGAGCACACAGCACCCTGAGTACTGAGCACCCTGAGTACTGAGCACCTAGCACCCCGAGCACTGAGCACCCAGCACCCTGAGCACTGAGCACCCTGCACAATGAGTACTGAGCATCAAGCACCCTGAGCACTGAGCACCCAGCACCCTGAGCACTGAGCACCCAGCACCCTGAGGACTGAGCACCCAGCACCCTGAGTACTGAGCACCCAACGTACTGAGCATCGAGCACCCTGAGCACTGAGCACCCAGCACCCTGAGTACTGAGCATCGAGCACCCCGAGCACTAAGCACCCAGCACCCTGAACACTGAGCACCCAGCACCCCAAGCACTGAGCACCCAGCATCCTGAGTACTGAGCACCCAGCACCCTGAGTACTGAGCACCCAGCACCCTGAGTACTGAGCACCCAGCACCCCGAGCACTGAGCACCCAGCACCCTGAGTACTGAGCACCGAGCACCAAGAGTACTGAGCACCGAGCATCCTGAGCACTGAGCACCGAGCACCCCGAGCACTGAGCACCTAGCACCCTGAGTACTGAGCACCCAGAACCAAGAGTACTGAGCACCGAGCACCCCGAGCACTGAGCACCCAGCACCCTGAGTAATGAGCACCCAGCACCCCGAGTACTGAGCACCGAGCACCGTGAGTACTGAGCACCCAGCACCCTGAGTACTGAGCACCCAGCACCCTGAGCACTGAGCACAAAGCACGCTGAGTACTGAGCACTGAGCACCCTGAGTAATGAGCACCAAGGACCCTGAGCACTGAGCACCCAGCACGCTGAGTACTGAGCGCTGAGCACCCTGAGTACTGAGCACCGAGCACCCTGAGTACTGAGCACCCAGCACCCTGAGCACTGAGCAGCCAGCACCCTGAGCACTGAGCACCCAGCTCCCTGAGCACTGAGCACCCAGCACCCTGAGCACTGAGCACCCAGCACCCCGAGTACTGAGCAACCAGCACCCTGAGTACTGAGCACCGAGCACCCCGAGCACTGAGCACCCAGCACCCCGAGCACTGAGAACCCAGCACCCCGAGAATTAGCACCCAGCACCCTGAGTACTGAGAACCGAGTACCCTCAGTACTGAGCACCCAGCACGCTGAGCACTGAGCACCCAGCACCCCGAGTACTGAGCAAACAGCACACCGAGCACTGAGCACCCAGCACCCCGAGAATGAGCACCCAGCACCCTGAGTACTGAGCACCCAGCACCCTGAGTACTGAGCACCATGAGGACTGAGCACCGATCACCCTGAGCACTGAGCACCCAGCACCCTGAGTACTGAGCACCCAGCACCCTGAGTACTGAGCACCGAGCACCCCGAGTACTGAGCACCCAGCACCCTGAGCACTGAGCACCTAGCAACCCAAGCACTGAGCACGCAGCACCCTGAGTACTGAGCACCCAGCACTCCGAGCCCTGAGCACACAGCACCCTGAGTACTGAGCACCCTGAGTACTGAGCACCTAGCACCCCGAGCACTGAGCACCCAGCACCCTGAGCACTGAGCACCCAGCACCCTGAGCACTGAGCACCCAGGACCCTGAGCACTGAGCACCCAGCACCCTGAGTACTGAGCACCCAACCTACTGAGCATCGAGCACCCCGAGCACTGAGCACCCAGCATTCTGAGTACTGAGCACCGAGCACCCCGAGTACTGAGCACCCAGCACCCTGAGCACTGAGCACCCAGCACCCTGAGTACTGAGCACCGAGAACCCTGAGTACTGAGCACCCAGCACCCCGCGCACTGAGCACCCTGAGTACTGAGCACTAAGCACCCTGAGCGCTGATCACCCAGCACCCCAAGCACGGAGCACCCAGGACACCCAGCACTTAGTACTGAGCACCCAGCACCCTGAGTACTGAGCACCGAGCTCCCCGAGCACTGAGCACCCTGAGTACTGAGCACCCAGCACCCCGATCACAGAGCACACAGCACCCTCAGCACTGAGCACCTAGCACCCCGAGCACTGAGCACCCAGCACCCTGAGTACTGAGCACACTGAGGACTGAGCACCGATCACCCTGAGCACTGAGCACCCAGCACCCTGAGTACTGAGCACCCAGCACCCTGAGTACTGAGCACCCAGCACCCTGAGCACTGAGCACGCAGCACCCTGAGTACTGAGCACCCAGCACCCTGAGTACTGAGCACCCAGCACCCTGAGTACTGAGAACCCAGCACCCTGAGTACTGAGCACCCAGCACCCTGAGTACTGAGCACTGAGCACCCCGAGTACTGAGCACCCAGCACCCCGAGCACTAAGCACCCAGCACCCTGAACACTGAGCACCCAGCACCCCAAGCACTGAGCACCCAGCAACCTGAGTACTGAGCACCCAGCACCCTGAGTACTGAGCACCCAGCACCCTGAGTACTGAGCACCCAGCACCCCGAGCACTGAGCACCCAGCACCCTGAGTACTGAGCACCGAGCACCAAGAGTACTGAGCACCGAGCATCCTGAGCACTGAGCACCGAGCACCCCGAGCACTGAGCACCTAGCACCCTGAGTACTGAGCACCCAGAACCAAGAGTACTGAGCACCGAGCACCCCGAGCACTGAGCACCCAGCACCCTGAGTAATGAGCACCCAGCACCCCGAGTACTGAGCACCGAGCACCGTGAGTACTGAGCACCCAGCACCCTGAGTACTGAGCACCCAGCACCCTGAGCACTGAGCACAAAGCACGCTGAGTACTGAGCACTGAGCACCCTGAGTACTGAGCACCAAGGACCCTGAGCACTGAGCACCCAGCACGCTGAGTACTGAGCGCTGAGCACCCTGAGTACTGAGCACCGAGCACCCTGAGTACTGAGCACCCAGCACCCTGAGCACTGAGCAGCCAGCACCCTGAGCACTGAGCACCCAGCTCCCCGAGCACTGAGCACCCAGCACCCTGAGCACTGAGCACCCAGCACCCCGAGTACTGAGCACCCAGCACCCTGAGTACTGAGCACCGAGCACCCCGAGCACTGAGCACCCAGCACCCCGAGCACTGAGAACCCAGCACCCCGAGAATTAGCACCCAGCACCCTGAGTACTGAGAACCGAGTACCCTCAGTACTGAGCACCCAGCACGCTGAGCACTGAGCACCCAGCACCCCGAGTACTGAGCAAACAGCACACCGAGCACTGAGCACCCAGCACCCCGAGAATGAGCACCCAGCACCCTGAGTACTGAGCACCCAGCACCCTGAGTACTGAGCACCCTGAGGACTGAGCACCGATCACCCTGAGCACTGAGCACCCAGCACCCTCAGTACTGAGCACCCAGCACCCTGAGTACTGAGCACCGAGCACCCCGAGTACTGAGCACCCAGCACCCTGAGCACTGAGCACCTAGCAACCCGAGCACTGAGCACGCAGCACCCTGAGTACTGAGCACCCAGCACCCCGAGCCCTGAGCACACAGCACCCTGAGTACTGAGCACCCTGAGTACTGAGCACCTAGCACCCCGAGCACTGAGCACCCAGCACCCTGAGCACTGAGCACCCTGCACCCTGAGTACTGAGCATCAAGCACCCTGAGCACTGAGCACCCAGCACCCTGAGCACTGAGCACCCAGGACCCTGAGCACTGAGCACCCAGCACCCTGAGTACTGAGCACCCAACCTACTGAGCATCGAGCACCCCGAGCACTGAGCACCCAGCATCCTGAGTACTGAGCACCGAGCACCCCGAGTACTGAGCACCCAGCACCCTGAGCACTGAGCACCCAGCACCCTGAGTACTGAGCACCGAGAACCCTGGGTACTGAGCACACAGCACCCTGAGCACTGAGCACCCTGAGTACTGAGCACTAAGCACCCTGAGCGCTGATCACCCAGCACCCCAAGCACGGAGCACCCAGGACACCAAGCACTGAGTACTGAGCACCCAGCACCCTGAGTACTGAGCATCGAGCACCCCGAGCACTAAGCACCCAGCACCCTGAACACTGAGCACCCAGCACCCCAAGCACTGAGCACCCAGCAACCTGAGTACTGAGCACCCAGCACCCTGAGTACTGAGCACCCCGAGCACTGAGCACCCTGAGTACTGAGCACCCAGCACCCCGATCACAGAGCACACAGCACCCTCAGCACTGAGCACCCAGCACCCCGAGCACTGAGAACACAGCACCCCGAGAATTAGCACCCAGCACCCTGAGTACTGAGAACCGAGTACCCTCAGTACTGAGCACCCAGCACGCTGAGCACTGAGCACCCAGCACCCCGAGTACTGAGCAAACAGCACACCGAGCACTGAGCACCCAGCACCCCGAGAATGAGCACCCAGCACCCTGAGTACTGAGCACCCAGCACCCTGAGTACTGAGCACCCTGAGGACTGAGCACCGATCACGCTGAGCACTGAGCACCCAGCACCCTGAGTACTGAGCACCCAGCACCCTGAGTACTGAGCACCGAGCACCCCGAGTACTGAGCACCCAGCACCCTGAGCACTGAGCACCTAGCAACCCGAGCACTGAGCACGCAGCACCCTGAGTACTGAGCACCCAGCACCCCGAGCCCTGAGCACACAGCACCCTGAGTACTGAGCACCCTGAGTACTGAGCACCTAGCACCCCGAGCACTGAGCACCCAGCACCCTGAGCACTGAGCACCCTGCACAATGAGTACTGAGCATCAAGCACCCTGAGCACTGAGCACCCAGCACCCTGAGCACTGAGCACCCAGCACCCTGAGGACTGAGCACCCAGCACCCTGAGTACTGAGCACCCAACGTACTGAGCATCGAGCACCCCGAGAACTGAGCACCCAGCACCCTGAGTACTGAGCATCGAGCACCCCGAGCACTAAGCACCCAGCACCCTGAACACTGAGCACCCAGCACCCCAAGCACTGAGCACCCAGCAACATGAGTACTGAGCACCCAGCACCCTGAGTACTGAGCACCCAGCACCCTGAGTACTGAGCACCCAGCACCCCGAACACTGAGCACCCAGCACCCTGAGTACTGAGCACCGAGCACCAAGAGTACTGAGCACCGAGCATCCTGAGCACTGAGCACCGAGCACCCCGAGCACTGAGCACCTAGCACCCTGAGTACTGAGCACCCAGAACCAAGAGTACTGAGCACCGAGCACCCCGAGCACTGAGCACCCAGCACCCTGAGTAATGAGCACCCAGCACCCCGAGTACTGAGCACCGAGCACCGTGAGTACTGAGCACCCAGCACCCTGAGTACTGAGCACCCAGCACCCTGAGCACTGAGCACAAAGCACGCTGAGTACTGAGCACTGAGCACCCTGAGTACTGAGCACCAAGGACCCTGAGCACTGAGCACCCAGCACGCTGAGTACTGAGCGCTGAGCACCCTGAGTACTGAGCACCGAGCACCCTGAGTACTGAGCACCCAGCACCCTGAGCACTGAGCAGCCAGCACCCTGAGCACTGAGCACCCAGCTCCCCGGGCACTGAGCACCCAGCACCCTGAGCACTGAGCACCAAGCACCCCGAGTACTGAGCACCCAGCACCCTGAGTACTGAGCACCGAGCACCCCGAGCACTGAGCACCCAGCACCCCGAGCACTGAGAACCCAGCACCCCGAGAATTAGCACCCAGCACCCTGAGTACTGAGAACCGAGTACCCTCAGTACTGAGCACCCAGCACGCTGAGCACTGAGCACCCAGCACCCCGAGTACTGAGCAAACAGCACACCGAGCACTGAGCACCCAGCACCCCGAGAATGAGCACCCAGCACCCTGAGTACTGAGCACCCAGCACCCTGAGTACTGTGCACCATGAGGACTGAGCACCGATCACCCTGAGCACTGAGCACCCAGCACCCTGAGTACTGAGCACCCAGCACCCTGAGTACTGAGCACCGAGCACCCCGAGTACTGAGCACCCAGCACCCTGAGCACTGAGCACCTAGCAACCCGAGCACTGAGCACGCAGCACCCTGAGTACTGAGCACCCAGCACTCCGAGCCCTGAGCACACAGCACCCTGAGTACTGAGCACCCTGAGTACTGAGCACCTAGCACCCCGAGCACTGAGCACCCAGCACCCTGAGCACTGAGCACCCAGCACCCTGAGCACTGAGCACCCAGGACCCTGAGCACTGAGCACCCAGCACCCTGAGTACTGAGCACCCAACCTACTGAGCATCGAGCACCCCGAGCACTGAGCACCCAGCATTCTGAGTACTGAGCACCGAGCACCCCGAGTACTGAGCACCCAGCACCCTGAGCACTGAGCACCCAGCACCCTGAGTACTGAGCACCGAGAACCCTGAGTATTGAGCACCCAGCACCCCGCGCACTGAGCACCCTGAGTACTGAGCACTAAGCACCCTGAGCGCTGATCACCCAGCACCCCAAGCACGGAGCACCCAGGACACCCAGCACTTAGTACTGAGCACCCAGCACCCTGAGTACTGAGCACCGAGCTCCCCGAGCACTGAGCACCCTGAGTACTGAGCACCCAGCACCCCGATCACAGAGCACACAGCAGCCTCAGCACTGAGCACCTAGCACCCCGAGCACTGAGCACCCAGCACCCTGAGTACTGAGCACACTGAGGACTGAGCACCGATCACCCTGAGCACTGAGCACTCAGCACCCTGAGTACTGAGCACCCAGCACCCTGAGTACTGAGCACCCAGCACCCTGAGCACTGAGCACGCAGCACCCTCAGTACTGAGCACCCAGCACCCTGAGTACTGAGCACTGAGCACCCCGAGTACTGAGCACCCAGCACCCCGAGCACTAAGCACCCAGCACCCTGAACACTGAGCACCCAGCACCCCAAGCACTGAGCACCCAGCAAACTGAGTACTGAGCACCCAGCACCCTGAGTACTGAGCACCCAGCACCCTAAGTACTGAGCACCCAGCACCCCGAGCACTGAGCACCCAGCACCCTGAGTACTGAGCACCGAGCACCAAGAGTACTGAGCACCGAGCATCCTGAGCACTGAGCACCGAGCACCCCGAGCACTGAGCACCTAGCACCCTGAGTACTGAGCACCCAGAACCAAGAGTACTGAGCACCGAGCACCCCGAGCACTGAGCACCCAGCACCCTGAGTAATGAGCACACAGCACCCCGAGTACTGAGCACCGAGCACCGTGAGTACTGAGCACCCAGCACCCTGAGTACTGAGCACCCAGCACCCTGAGCACTGAGCACAAAGCACGCTGAGTACTGAGCACTGAGCACCCTGAGTACTGAGCACCAAGGACCCTGAGCACTGAGCACCCAGCACGCTGAGTACTGAGCGCTGAGCACCCTGAGTACTGAGCACCGAGCACCCTGAGTACTGAGCACCCAGCACCCTGAGCACTGAGCAGCCAGCACCCTGAGCACTGAGCACCCAGCTCCCCGAGCACTGAGCACACAGCACCCTGAGCACTGAGCACCCAGCACCCCGAGTACTGAGCACCCAGCACCCTGATTACTGAGCACCGAGCACCCCGAGCACTGAGCACCCAGCACCCCGAGCACTGAGAACCCAGCACCCCGAGAATTAGCACCCAGCACCCTGAGTACTGAGAACCGAGTACCCTCAGTACTGAGCACCCAGCACGCTGAGCACTGAGCACCCAGCACCCCGAGTGCTGAGCAAACAGCACACCGAGCACTGAGCACCCAGCACCCCGAGAATGAGCACCCAGCACCCTGAGTACTGAGCACCCAGCACCCTGAGTACTGAGCACCGAGCACCCCGAGTACTGAGCACCCAGCACCCTGAGCACTGAGCACCCAGCACCCTGAGTACTGAGCACCGAGAACCCTGGGTACTGAGCACCCAGCACCCTGAGCACTGAGCACCCTGAGGACTGAGCACCGATCACCCTGAGCACTGAGCACCCAGCACCCTCAGTACTGAGCACCCAGCACCCTGAGTACTGAGCACCGAGCACCCCGAGTACTGAGCACCCAGCACTCTGAGCACTGAGCACCTAGCAACCCGAGCACTGAGCACGCAGCACCCTGAGTACTGAGCACCCAGCACCCCGAGCCCTGAGCACACAGCACCCTGAGTACTGAGCACCCTGAGTACTGAGCACCTAGCACCCCGAGCACTGAGCACCCAGCACCCTGAGCACTGAGCACCCTGCACCCTGAGTACTGAGCATCAAGCACCCTGAGCACTGAGCACCCAGCACCCTGAGCACTGAGCACCCAGGACCCTGAGCACTGAGCACCCAGCACCCTGAGTACTGAGCACCCTGAGTAATGAGCACCGAGCTCCCCGAGCACTGAGCACCCTGAGTACTGAGCACCCAGCACCCCGATCACAGAGCACACAGCACCCTCAGCACTGAGCACCCAGCACCCCGAGCACTGAGCACCCAGCACCCTGAGTACTGAGCACACTGAGGACTGAGCACCGATCACCCTGAGCACTGAGCACCCAGCACCCTGAGTACTGAGCACCCAGCACCCTGAGTACTGAGCACCCAGCACCCTGAGCACTGAGCACGCAGCAACCTGAGTACTGAGCACCCAGCACCCTGAGTACTGAGCACCCAGCACCCTGAGTACTGAGCACCCAGCACCCTGAGTACTGAGCACCCAGCAGCCAACATACTGAGCATCGAGCAACCCGAGCACTGAGCACCCAGCACCCTGAGTACTGAGCACCGAGCACCCCGAGTACTGAGCACCCAGCACCCTGAGCACTGAGCACCCAGCACCCTGAGTACTGAGCACCCAGAACCCTGCGTACTGAGCACCCAGCACCCCGAGCACTGAGCACCCTGAGTACTGAGCACTAAGCACCCTGAGTGCTGAGCACCCAGCACCCCAAGCACGGAGCACCCAGGACCCCGAGCACTGAGTACTGAGCACCCAGCACCCTGAGTACTGAGCACCGACCTCCCCGAGCACTGAGCACCCTGAGTACTGAGCACCCAGCACCCCGATCACAGAGCACACAGCATCCTCAGCACTGAGCACCCAGCACCCCGAGCACTGAGCACCCAGCACCCTGAGTACTGAGCACACTGAGGACTGAGCACCGATCACCCTGAGCACTGAGCACCCAGCACCCTGAGTACTGAGCACCCAGCACCCTGAGTACTGAGCACCCAGCACCCTGAGCACTGAGCACGCAGCACCCTGAGTACTGAGCACCCAGCACCCTGAGTACTGAGCACCCAGCACCCTGAGTACTGAGCACCCAGCACCCCGAGCACTGAGCACCCAGCACCCTGAGTACTGAGCACCGAGCACCAAGAGTACTGAGCACCGAGCATCCTGAGCACTGAGCACCGAGCACCCCGAGCACTGAGCACCTAGCACCCTGAGTACTGAGCACCCAGAACCAAGAGTACTGAGCACCGAGCACCCCGAGCACTGAGCACCCAGCACCCTGAGTAATGACCACCCAGCACCCCGAGTACTGAGCACCGAGCACCGTGAGTACTGAACACCCAGCACCCTGAGTACTGAGCACCCAGCACCCTGAGCACTGAGCACAAAGCACGCTGAGTACTGAGCACTGAGCACCCTGAGTACTGAGCACCAAGGACCCTGAGCACTGAGCACCCAGCACGCTGAGTACTGAGCGCTGAGCACCCTGAGTACTGAGCACCGAGCACCCTGAGTACTGAGCACCCAGCACCCTGAGCACTGAGCAGCCAGCACCCTGAGCACTGAGCACCCAGCTCCCCGGGCACTGAGCACCCAGCACCCTGAGCACTGAGCACCAAGCACCCCGAGTACTGAGCACCCAGCACCCTGAGTACTGAGCACCGAGCACCCCGAGCACTGAGCACCCAGCACCCCGAGCACTGAGAACCCAGCACCCCGAGAATTAGCACCCAGCACCCTGAGTACTGAGAACCGAGTACCCTCAGTACTGAGCACCCAGCACGCTGAGCACTGAGCACCCAGCACCCCGAGTACTGAGCAAACAGCACACCGAGCACTGAGCACCCAGCACCCCGAGAATGAGCACCCAGCACCCTGAGTACTGAGCACCCAGCACCCTGAGTACTGAGCACCATGAGGACTGAGCACCGATCACCCTGAGCACTGAGCACCCAGCACCCTGAGTACTGAGCACCCAGCACCCTGAGTACTGAGCACCGAGCACCCCGAGTACTGAGCACCCAGCACCCTGAGCACTGAGCACCTAGCAACCCGAGCACTGAGCACGCAGCACCCTGAGTACTGAGCACCCAGCACTCCGAGCCCTGAGCACACAGCACCCTGAGTACTGAGCACCCTGAGTACTGAGCACCTAGCACCCCGAGCACTGAGCACCCAGCACCCTGAGCACTGAGCACCCAGCACCCTGAGCACTGAGCACCCAGGACCCTGAGCACTGAGCACCCAGCACCCTGAGTACTGAGCACCCAACCTACTGAGCATCGAGCACCCCGAGCACTGAGCACCCAGCATTCTGAGTACTGAGCACCGAGCACCCCGAGTACTGAGCACCCAGCACCCTGAGCACTGAGCACCCAGCACCCTGAGTACTGAGCACCGAGAACCCTGAGTACTGAGCACCCAGCACCCCGCGCACTGAGCACCCTGAGTACTGAGCACTAAGCACCCTGAGCGCTGATCACCCAGCACCCCAAGCACGGAGCACCCAGGACACCCAGCACTTAGTACTGAGCACCCAGCACCCTGAGTACTGAGCACCGAGCTCCCCGAGCACTGAGCACCCTGAGTACTGAGCACCCAGCACCCCGATCACAGAGCACACAGCACCCTCAGCACTGAGCACCTAGCACCCCGAGCACTGAGCACCCAGCACCCTGAGTACTGAGCACACTGAGGACTGAGCACCGATCACCCTGAGCACTGAGCACTCAGCACCCTGAGTACTGAGCACCCAGCACCCTGAGTACTGAGCACCCAGCACCCTGAGCACTGAGCACGCAGCACCCTGAGTACTGAGCACCCAGCACCCTGAGTACTGAGCACTGAGCACCCCGAGTACTGAGCACCCAGCACCCCGAGCACTAAGCACCCAGCACCCTGAACACTGAGCACCCAGCACCCCAAGCACTGAGCACCCAGCAACCTGAGTACTGAGCACCCAGCACCCTGAGTACTGAGCACCCAGCACCCTGAGTACTGAGCACCCAGCACCCCGAGCACTGAGCACCCAGCACCCTGAGTACTGAGCACCGAGCACCAAGAGTACTGAGCACCGAGCATCCTGAGCACTGAGCACCGAGCACCCCGAGCACTGAGCACCTAGCACCCTGAGTACTGAGCACCCAGAACCAAGAGTACTGAGCACCGAGCACCCCGAGCACTGAGCACCCAGCACCCTGAGTAATGAGCACACAGCACCCCGAGTACTGAGCACCGAGCACCGTGAGTACTGAGCACCCAGCACCCTGAGTACTGAGCACCCAGCACCCTGAGCACTGAGCACAAAGCACGCTGAGTACTGAGCACTGAGCACCCTGAGTACTGAGCACCAAGGACCCTGAGCACTGAGCACCCAGCACGCTGAGTACTGAGCGCTGAGCACCCTGAGTACTGAGCACCGAGCACCCTGAGTACTGAGCACCCAGCACCCTGAGCACTGAGCAGCCAGCACCCTGAGCACTGAGCACCCAGCTCCCCGAGCACTGAGCACCCAGCACCCTGAGCACTGAGCACCCAGCACCCCGAGTACTGAGCACCCAGCACCCTGATTACTGAGCACCGAGCACCCCGAGCACTGAGCACCCAGCACCCCGAGCACTGAGAACCCAGCACCCCGAGAATTAGCACCCAGCACCCTGAGTACTGAGAACCGAGTACCCTCAGTACTGAGCACCCAGCACGCTGAGCACTGAGCACCCAGCACCCCGAGTACTGAGCAAACAGCACACCGAGCACTGAGCACCCAGCACCCCGAGAATGAGCACCCAGCACCCTGAGTACTGAGCACCCAGCACCCTGAGTACTGAGCACCGAGCACCCCGAGTACTGAGCACCCAGCACCCTGAGCACTGAGCACCCAGCACCCTGAGTACTGAGCACCGAGAACCCTGGGTACTGAGCACCCAGCACCCTGAGCACTGAGCACCCTGAGGACTGAGCACCGATCACCCTGAGCACTGAGCACCCAGCACCCTCAGTACTGAGCACCCAGCACCCTGAGTACTGAGCACCGAGCACCCCGAGTACTGAGCACCCAGCACCCTGAGCACCGAGCACCTAGCAACCCGAGCACTGAGCACGCAGCACCCTGAGTACTGAGCACCCAGCACCCCGAGCCCTGAGCACACAGCACCCTGAGTACTGAGCACCCTGAGTACTGAGCACCTAGCACCCCGAGCACTGAGCACCCAGCACCCTGAGCACTGAGCACCCTGCACCCTGAGTACTGAGCATCAAGCACCCTGAGCACTGAGCACCCAGCACCCTGAGCACTGAGCACCCAGGACCCTGAGCACTGAGCACCCAGCACCCTGAGTACTGAGCACCCAACCTACTGAGCATCGAGCACCCCGAGCACTGAGCACCCTGAGTACTGAGCACCCAGCACCCCGATCACAGAGCACACAGCACCCTCAGCACTGAGCACGCAGCACCCCGAGCACTGAGCACCCAGCACCCTGAGTACTGAGCACACTGAGGACTGAGCACCGATCACCCTGAGCACTGAGCACCCAGCACCCTGAGTACTGAGCACCCAGCACCCTGAGTACTGAGCACCCAGCACCCTGAGCACTGAGCACGCAGCACCCTGAGTACTGAGCACCCAGCACCCTGAGTACTGAGCACCCAGCACCCTGAGTACTGAGCACCCTGAGTACTGAGCACCGAGCTCCCCGAGCACTGAGCACCCTGAGTACTGAGCACCCAGCACCCCGATCACAGAGCACACAGCACCCTCAGCACTGAGCACCCAGCACCCCGAGCACTGAGCACCCAGCACCCTGAGTACTGAGCACACTGAGGACTGAGCACCGATCACCCTGAGCACTGAGCACCCAGCACCCTGAGTACTGAGCACCCAGCACCCTGAGTACTGAGCACCCAGCACCCTGAGCACTGAGCACGCAGCACCCTGAGTACTGAGCACCCAGCACCCTGAGTACTGAGCACCCAGCACCCTGAGTACTGAGCACCCAGCACCCTGAGTACTGAGCACCCAGCAGCCAACATACTGAGCATCGAGCACCCCGAGCACTGAGCCCCCAGCACCCTGAGTACTGAGCACCGAGCACCCCGAGTACTGAGCACCCAGCACCCTGAGCACTGAGCACCCAGCACCCTGAGTACTGAGCACCCAGAACCCTGCGTACTGAGCACCCAGCACCCCGAGCACTGAGCACCCTGAGTACTGAGCACTAAGCACCCTGAGTGCTGAGCACCCAGCACCCCAAGCACGGAGCACCCAGGACCCCGAGCACTGAGTACTGAGCACCCAGCACCCTGAGTACTGAGCACCGACCTCCCCGAGCACTGAGCACCCTGAGTACTGAGCACCCAGCACCGCGATCACAGAGCACACAGCATCCTCAGCACTGAGCACCCAGCACCCCGAGCACTGAGCACCCAGCACCCTGAGTACTGAGCACACTGAGGACTGAGCACCGATCACCCTGAGCACTGAGCACCCAGCACCCTGAGTACTGAGCACCCAGCACCCTGAGTACTGAGCACCCAGCACCCTGAGCACTGAGCACGCAGCACCCTGAGTACTGAGCACCCAGCACCCTGAGTACTGAGCACCCAGCACCCTGAGTACTGAGCACCCAGCACCCCGAGCACTGAGCACCCAGCACCCTGAGTACTGAGCACCGAGCACCAAGAGTACTGAGCACCGAGCATCCTGAGCACTGAGCACCGAGCACCCCGAGCACTGAGCACCTAGCACCCTGAGTACTGAGCACCCAGAACCAAGAGTACTGAGCACCGAGCACCCCGAGCACTGAGCACCCAGCACCCTGAGTAATGACCACCCAGCACCCCGAGTACTGAGCACCGAGCACCGTGAGTACTGAACACCCAGCACCCTGAGTACTGAGCACCCAGCACCCTGAGCACTGAGCACAAAGCACGCTGAGTACTGAGCACTGAGCACCCTGAGTACTGAGCACCAAGGACCCTGAGCACTGAGCACCCAGCACGCTGAGTACTGAGCGCTGAGCACCCTGAGTACTGAGCACCGAGCACCCTGAGTACTGAGCACCCAGCACCCTGAGCACTGAGCAGCCAGCACCCTGAGCACTGAGCACCCAGCTCCCCGGGCACTGAGCACCCAGCACCCTGAGCACTGAGCACCAAGCACCCCGAGTACTGAGCACCCAGCACCCTGAGTACTGAGCACCGAGCACCCCGAGCACTGAGCACCCAGCACCCCGAGCACTGAGAACCCAGCACCCCGAGAATTAGCACCCAGCACCCTGAGAAATGAGAACCGAGTACCCTCAGTACTGAGCACCCAGCATGCTGAGCACTGAGCACCCAGCACCCCGAGTACTGAGCAAACAGCACACCGAGCACTGAGCACCCAGCACCCCGAGAATGAGCACCCAGCACCCTGAGTACTGAGCACCCAGCACCCTGAGTACTGAGCACCATGAGGACTGAGCACCGATCACCCTGAGCACTGAGCACCCAGCACCCTGAGTACTGAGCACCCAGCACCCTGAGTACTGAGCACCGAGCACCCCGAGTACTGAGCACCCAGCACCCTGAGCACTGAGCACCTAGCAACCCGAGCACTGAGCACGCAGCACCCTGAGTACTGAGCACCCAGCACTCCGAGCCCTGAGCACACAGCACCCTGAGTACTGAGCACCCTGAGTACTGAGCACCTAGCACCCCGAGCACTGAGCACCCAGCACCCTGAGCACTGAGCACCCAGCACCCTGAGCACTGAGCACCCAGGACCCTGAGCACTGAGCACCCAGCACCCTGAGTACTGAGCACCCAACCTACTGAGCATCGAGCACCCCGAGCACTGAGCACCCAGCATTCTGAGTACTGAGCACCGAGCACCCCGAGTACTGAGCACCCAGCACCCTGAGCACTGAGCACCCAGCACCCTGAGTACTGAGCACCGAGAACCCTGAGTACTGAGCACCCAGCACCCCGCGCACTGAGCACCCTGAGTACTGAGCACTAAGCACCCTGAGCGCTGATCACCCAGCACCCCAAGCACGGAGCACCCAGGACACCCAGCACTTAGTACTGAGCACCCAGCACCCTGAGTACTGAGCACCGAGCTCCCCGAGCACTGAGCACCCTGAGTACTGAGCACCCAGCACCCCGATCACAGAGCACACAGCACCCTCAGCACTGAGCACCTAGCACCCCGAGCACTGAGCACCCAGCACCCTGAGTACTGAGCACACTGAGGACTGAGCACCGATCACCCTGAGCACTGAGCACTCAGCACCCTGAGTACTGAGCACCCAGCACCCTGAGTACTGAGCACCCAGCACCCTGAGCACTGAGCACGCAGCACCCTGAGTACTGAGCACCCAGCACCCTGAGTACTGAGCACCCAGCACCCTGAGTACTGAGAACCCAGCACCCTGAGTACTGAGCACCCAGCACCCTGAGTACTGAGCACTGAGCACCCCGAGTACTGAGCACCCAGCACCCCGAGCACTAAGCACCCAGCACCCTGAACACTGAGCACCCAGCACCCCAAGCACTGAGCACCCAGCAACCTGAGTACTGAGCACCCAGCACCCTGAGTACTGAGCACCCAGCACCCTGAGTACTGAGCACCCAGCACCCCGAGCACTGAGCACCCAGCACCCTGAGTACTGAGCACCGAGCACCAAGAGTACTGAGCACCGAGCATCCTGAGCACTGAGCACCGAGCACCCCGAGCACTGAGCACCTAGCACCCTGAGTACTGAGCACCCAGAACCAAGAGTACTGAGCACCGAGCACCCCGAGCACTGAGCACCCAGCACCCTGAGTAATGAGCACACAGCACCCCGAGTACTGAGCACCGAGCACCGTGAGTACTGAGCACCCAGCACCCTGAGTACTGAGCACCCAGCACCCTGAGCACTGAGCACAAAGCACGCTGAGTACTGAGCACTGAGCACCCTGAGTACTGAGCACCAAGGACCCTGAGCACTGAGCACCCAGCACGCTGAGTACTGAGCGCTGAGCACCCTGAGTACTGAGCACCGAGCACCCTGAGTACTGAGCACCCAGCACCCTGAGCACTGAGCAGCCAGCACCCTGAGCACTGAGCACCCAGCTCCCCGAGCACTGAGCACCCAGCACCCTGAGCACTGAGCACCCAGCACCCCGAGTACTGAGCACCCAGCACCCTGATTACTGAGCACCGAGCACCCCGAGCACTGAGCACCCAGCACCCCGAGCACTGAGAACCCAGCACCCCGAGAATTAGCACCCAGCACCCTGAGTACTGAGAACCGAGTACCCTCAGTACTGAGCACCCAGCACGCTGAGCACTGAGCACCCAGCACCCCGAGTACTGAGCAAACAGCACACCGAGCACTGAGCACCCAGCACCCCGAGAATGAGCACCCAGCACCCTGAGTACTGAGCACCCAGCACCCTGAGTACTGAGCACCGAGCACCCCGAGTACTGAGCACCCAGCACCCTGAGCACTGAGCACCCAGCACCCTGAGTACTGAGCACCGAGAACCCTGGGTACTGAGCACCCAGCACCCTGAGCACTGAGCACCCTGAGGACTGAGCAACGATCACCCTGAGCACTGAGCACCCAGCACCCTCAGTACTGAGCACCCAGCACCCTGAGTACTGAGCACCGAGCACCCCGAGTACTGAGCACCCAGCACCCTGAGCACTGAGCACCTAGCAACCCGAGCACTGAGCACGCAGCACCCTGAGTACTGAGCACCCAGCACCCCGAGCCCTGAGCACACAGCACCCTGAGTACTGAGCACCCTGAGTACTGAGCACCTAGCACCCCGAGCACTGAGCACCCAGCACCCTGAGCACTGAGCACCCTGCACCCTGAGTACTGAGCATCAAGCACCCTGAGCACTGAGCACCCAGCACCCTGAGCACTGAGCACCCAGGACCCTGAGCACTGAGCACCCAGCACCCTGAGTACTGAGCACCCAACCTACTGAGCATTGAGCACCCCGAGCACTGAGCACCCAGCATCCTGAGTACTGAGCACCGAGCACCCCGAGTACTGAGCACCCAGCACCCTGAGCACTGAGCACCCAGCACCCTGAGTACTGAGCACCGAGAACCCTGGGTACTGAGCACCCAGCACCCTGAGCACTGAGCACCCTGAGTACTGAGCACTAAGCACCCTGAGCGCTGATCACCCAGCACCCCAAGCACGGAGCACCCAGGACACCAAGCACTGAGTACTGAGCACCCAGCACCCTGAGTACTGAGCACCGAGCTCCCCGAGCACTGAGCACCCTGAGTACTGAGCACCCAGCACCCCGATCACAGAGCACACAGCACCCTCAGCACTGAGCACCCAGCACCCCGAGCACTGAGCACCCAGCACCCTGAGTACTGAGCACACTGAGGACTGAGCACCGATCACCCTGAGCACTGAGCACCCAGCACCCTGAGTACTGAGCACCCAGCACCCTGAGTACTGAGCACCCAGCACCCTGAGCACTGAGCACGCAGCACCCTGAGGACTGAGCACCCAGCACCCTGAGTACTGAGCACCCAGCACCCTGAGTACTGAGCACCCAGCACCCTGAGTACTGAGCACCCAGCACCCAACATACTGAGCATCGAGCACCCCGAGCACTGAGCACCCAGCACCCTGAGTACTGAGCACCGAGCACCCCGAGTACTGAGCACCCAGCACCCTGAGCACTGAGCACCCAGCACCCTGAGTACTGAGCACCCAGAACCCTGCGTACTGAGCACCCAGCACCCCGAGCACTGAGCACCCTGAGTACTGAGCACTAAGCACCCTGAGTACTGAGCACCCAGCACCCTGAGCACTGAGCAGCCAGCACCCTGAGCACTGAGCACCCAGCTCCCCGGGCACTGAGCACCCAGCACCCTGAGCACTGAGCACCAAGCACCCCGAGTACTGAGCACCCAGCACCCTGAGTACTGAGCACCGAGCACCCCGAGCACTGAGCACCCAGCACCCCGAGCACTGAGAACCCAGCACCCCGAGAATTAGCACCCAGCACCCTGAGTACTGAGAACCGAGTACCCTCAGTACTGAGCACCCAGCATGCTGAGCACTGAGCACCCAGCACCCCGAGTACTGAGCAAACAGCACACCGAGCACTGAGCACCCAGCACCCCGAGAATGAGCACCCAGCACCCTGAGTACTGAGCACCCAGCACCCTGAGTACTGAGCACCATGAGGACTGAGCACCGATCACCCTGAGCACTGAGCACCCAGCACCCTGAGTACTGAGCACCCAGCACCCTGAGTACTGAGCACCGAGCACCCCGAGTACTGAGCACCCAGCACCCTGAGCACTGAGCACCTAGCAACCCGAGCACTGAGCACGCAGCACCCTGAGTACTGAGCACCCAGCACTCCGAGCCCTGAGCACACAGCACCCTGAGTACTGAGCACCCTGAGTACTGAGCACCTAGCACCCCGAGCACTGAGCACCCAGCACCCTGAGCACTGAGCACCCAGCACCCTGAGCACTGAGCACCCAGGACCCTGAGCACTGAGCACCCAGCACCCTGAGTACTGAGCACCCAACCTACTGAGCATCGAGCACCCCGAGCACTGAGCACCCAGCATTCTGAGTACTGAGCACCGAGCACCCCGAGTACTGAGCACCCAGCACCCTGAGCACTGAGCACCCAGCACCCTGAGTACTGAGCACCGAGAACCCTGAGTACTGAGCACCCAGCACCCCGCGCACTGAGCACCCTGAGTACTGAGCACTAAGCACCCTGAGCGCTGATCACCCAGCACCCCAAGCACGGAGCACCCAGGACACCCAGCACTTAGTACTGAGCACCCAGCACCCTGAGTACTGAGCACCGAGCTCCCCGAGCACTGAGCACCCTGAGTACTGAGCACCCAGCACCCCGATCACAGAGCACACAGCACCCTCAGCACTGAGCACCTAGCACCCCGAGCACTGAGCACCCAGCACCCTGAGTACTGAGCACACTGAGGACTGAGCACCGATCACCCTGAGCACTGAGCACTCAGCACCCTGAGTACTGAGCACCCAGCACCCTGAGTACTGAGCACCCAGCACCCTGAGCACTGAGCACGCAGCACCCTGAGTACTGAGCACCCAGCACCCTGAGTACTGAGCACCCAGCACCCTGAGTACTGAGAACCCAGCACCCTGAGTACTGAGCACCCAGCACCCTGAGTACTGAGCACTGAGCACCCCGAGTACTGAGCACCCAGCACCCCGAGCACTAAGCACCCAGCACCCTGAACACTGAGCACCCAGCACCCCAAGCACTGAGCACCCAGCAACCTGAGTACTGAGCACCCAGCACCCTGAGTACTGAGCACCCAGCACCCTGAGTACTGAGCACCCAGCACCCCGAGCACTGAGCACCCAGCACCCTGAGTACTGAGCACCGAGCACCAAGAGTACTGAGCACCGAGCATCCTGAGCACTGAGCACCGAGCACCCCGAGCACTGAGCACCTAGCACCCTGAGTACTGAGCACCCAGAACCAAGAGTACTGAGCACCGAGCACCCCGAGCACTGAGCACCCAGCACCCTGAGTAATGAGCACACAGCACCCCGAGTACTGAGCACCGAGCACCGTGAGTACTGAGCACCCAGCACCCTGAGTACTGAGCACCCAGCACCCTGAGCACTGAGCACAAAGCACGCTGAGTACTGAGCACTGAGCACCCTGAGTACTGAGCACCAAGGACCCTGAGCACTGAGCACCCAGCACGCTGAGTACTGAGCGCTGAGCACCCTGAGTACTGAGCACCGAGCACCCTGAGTACTGAGCACCCAGCACCCTGAGCACTGAGCAGCCAGCACCCTGAGCACTGAGCACCCAGCTCCCCGAGCACTGAGCACCCAGCACCCTGAGCACTGAGCACCCAGCACCCCGAGTACTGAGCACCCAGCACCCTGATTACTGAGCACCGAGCACCCCGAGCACTGAGCACCCAGCACCCCGAGCACTGAGAACCCAGCACCCCGAGAATTAGCACCCAGCACCCTGAGTACTGAGAACCGAGTACCCTCAGTACTGAGCACCCAGCACGCTGAGCACTGAGCACCCAGCACCCCGAGTACTGAGCAAACAGCACACCGAGCACTGAGCACCCAGCACCCCGAGAATGAGCACCCAGCACCCTGAGTACTGAGCACCCAGCACCCTGAGTACTGAGCACCGAGCACCCCGAGTACTGAGCACCCAGCACCCTGAGCACTGAGCACCCAGCACCCTGAGTACTGAGCACCGAGAACCCTGGGTACTGAGCACCCAGCACCCTGAGCACTGAGCACCCTGAGGACTGAGTACCGATCACCCTGAGCACTGAGCACCCAGCACCCTCAGTACTGAGCACCCAGCACCCTGAGTACTGAGCACCGAGCACCCCGAGTACTGAGCACCCAGCACCCTGAGCACTGAGCACCTAGCAACCCGAGCACTGAGCACGCAGCACCCTGAGTACTGAGCACCCAGCACCCCGAGCCCTGAGCACACAGCACCCTGAGTACTGAGCACCCTGAGTACTGAGCACCTAGCACCCCGAGCACTGAGCACCCAGCACCCTGAGCACTGAGCACCCTGCACCCTGAGTACTGAGCATCAAGCACCCTGAGCACTGAGCACCCAGCACCCTGAGCACTGAGCACCCAGGACCCTGAGCACTGAGCACCCAGCACCCTGAGTACTGAGCACCCAACCTACTGAGCATTGAGCACCCCGAGCACTGAGCACCCAGCATCCTGAGTACTGAGCACCGAGCACCCCGAGTACTGAGCACCCAGCACCCTGAGCACTGAGCACCCAGCACCCTGAGTACTGAGCACCGAGAACCCTGGGTACTGAGCACCCAGCACCCTGAGCACTGAGCACCCTGAGTACTGAGCACTAAGCACCCTGAGCGCTGATCACCCAGCACCCCAAGCACGGAGCACCCAGGACACCAAGCACTGAGTACTGAGCACCCAGCACCCTGAGTACTGAGCACCGAGCTCCCCGAGCACTGAGCACCCTGAGTACTGAGCACCCAGCACCCCGATCACAGAGCACACAGCACCCTCAGCACTGAGCACCCAGCACCCCGAGCACTGAGCACCCAGCACCCTGAGTACTGAGCACACTGAGGACTGAGCACCGATCACCCTGAGCACTGAGCACCCAGCACCCTGAGTACTGAGCACCCAGCACCCTGAGTACTGAGCACCCAGCACCCTGAGCACTGAGCACGCAGCACCCTGAGTACTGAGCACCCAGCACCCTGAGTACTGAGCACCCAGCACCCTGAGTACTGAGCACCCAGCACCCTGAGTACTGAGCACCCAGCACCCAACATACTGAGCATCGAGCACCCCGAGCACTGAGCACCCAGCACCCTGAGTACTGAGCACCGAGCACCCCGAGTACTGAGCACCCAGCACCCTGAGCACTGAGCACCCAGCACCCTGAGTACTGAGCACCCAGAACCCTGCGTACTGAGCACCCAGCACCCCGAGCACTGAGCACCCTGAGTACTGAGCACTAAGCACCCTGAGTGCTGAGCACCCAGCACCCCAAGCACGGAGCACCCAGGACCCCGAGCACTGAGTACTGAGCACCCAGCACCCTGAGTACTGAGCACCGAGCTCCCCGAGCACTGAGCACCCTGAGTACTGAGCACCCAGCACCCCGATCACAGAGCACACAGCATCCTCAGCACTGAGCACCCAGCACCCCGAGCACTGAGCACCCAGCACCCTGAGTACTGAGCACACTGAGGACTGAGCACCGATCACCCTGAGCACTGAGCACCCAGCACCCTGAGTACTGAGCACCCAGCACCCTGAGTACTGAGCACCCAGCACCCTGAGCACTGAGCACGCAGCACCCTGAGTACTGAGCACCCAGCACCCTGAGTACTGAGCACCCAGCACCCTGAGTACTGAGCACCCAGCACCCCGAGCACTGAGCACCCAGCACCCTGAGTACTGAGCACCGAGCACCAAGAGTACTGAGCACCGAGCATCCTGAGCACTGAGCACCGAGCACCCCGAGCACTGAGCACCTAGCACCCTGAGTACTGAGCACCCAGAACCAAGAGTACTGAGCACCGAGCACCCCGAGCACTGAGCACCCAGCACCCTGAGTAATGACCACCCAGCACCCCGAGTACTGAGCACCGAGCACCGTGAGTACTGAACACCCAGCACCCTGAGTACTGAGCACCCAGCACCCTGAGCACTGAGCACAAAGCACGCTGAGTACTGAGCACTGAGCACCCTGAGTACTGAGCACCAAGGACCCTGAGCACTGAGCACCCAGCACGCTGAGTACTGAGCGCTGAGCACCCTGAGTACTGAGCACCGAGCACCCTGAGTACTGAGCACCCAGCACCCTGAGCACTGAGCAGCCAGCACCCTGAGCACTGAGCACCCAGCTCCCCGAGCACTGAGCACCCAGCACCCTCAGCACTGAGCACCCAGCACCCCGAGTACTGAGCAACCAGCACCCTGAGTACTGAGCACCGAGCACCCCGAGCACAGAGCACCCAGCACCCCGAGCACTGAGAACCCAGCACCCCGAGAATTAGCACCCAGCACCCTGAGTACTGAGAACCGAGTACCCTCAGTACTGAGCACCCAGCACGCTGAGCACTGAGCACCCAGCACCCCGAGTACTGAGCAAACAGCACACCGAGCACTGAGCACCCAGCACCCCGAGAATGAGCACCCAGCACCCTGAGTACTGAGCACCCAGCACCCTGAGTACTGAGCACCCTGAGGACTGAGCACCGATCACGCTGAGCACTGAGCACCCAGCACCCTGAGTACTGAGCACCCAGCACCCTGAGTACTGAGCACCGAGCACCCCGAGTACTGAGCACCCAGCACCCTGAGCACTGAGCACCTAGCAACCCGAGCACTGAGCACGCAGCACCCTGAGTACTGAGCACCCAGCACCCCGAGCCCTGAGCACACAGCACCCTGAGTACTGAGCACCCTGAGTACTGAGCACCTAGCACCCCGAGCACTGAGCACCCAGCACCCTGAGCACTGAGCACCCTGCACCCTGAGTACTGAGCATCAAGCACCCTGAGCACTGAGCTCCCAACACCCTGAGCACTGAGCACCCAGCACCCTGAGCACTGAGCACCCAGCACACTGAGTACTGAGCACCCAACGTACTGAGCATCGAGCACCCCGAGCACTGAGCACCCAGCACGCTGAGTACTGAGCACCGAGCACCCTGAGTACTGAGCACCGAGCACCCCGAGCACTGAGCACGCAGCACCCTGAGTACTGAGCACCCAGCACCCTGAGTACTGAGCACTGAGCTCCCCGAGCACTGAGCACCCTGAGTACTGAGCACCCAGCACCCCGATCACAGAGCACACAGCACCCTCAGCACTGAGCACCCAGCACCCCGAGCACTGAGCACCCAGCACCCTGAGTACTGAGCACCCAGCACCCTGAGTACTGAGCACCCAGCACCCTGAGCACTGAGCACGCAGCACCCTGAGTACTGAGCACCCAGCACCCTGAGTACTGAGCACCCAGCACCCTGAGTACTGAGCACCCAGCACCCTGAGTACTGAGCACCCAGCACCCTGAGTACTGAGCACCGAGCACCCCGAGTACTGAGCACCCAGCACCCCGAGCACTGAGCACCCAGCACCCTGAACACTGAGCACCCAGCACCCCAAGCACTGAGCACCCAGCAACCTGAGTACTGAGCACCCAGCACCCTGAGTACTGAGCACCCAGCACCCTGACTACTGAGCACAAAGCACGCTGAGTACTGAGCACCCTGAGTACTGAGCACCAAGGACCCTGAGCACTGAGCACCCAGCACGCTGAGTACTGAGCGCTGAGCACCCTGAGTACTGAGCACCGAGCACCCTGAGTACTGAGCACCCAGCACCCTGAGCACTGAGCAGCCAGCAACATGAGCATTGAGCACCCAGCACCCCGAGCACTGAGCACCCAGCACCCTGAGCACTGAGCACCCAGCACCCCGAGTACTGAGCACCCAGCACCCTGAGTACTGAGCACCGAGCACCCCGAGCACAGAGCACCCAGCACCCCGAGCACTGAGAACCCAGCACCCCGAGAATTAGCACCCAGCACCCTGAGTACTGAGAACCGAGTACCCTGAATACTGAGCACCCAGCACGCTGAGCACTGAGCACCCAGCACCCCGAGTACTGAGCAAACAGCACACCGAGCACTGAGCACCCAGCACCCCGAGAATGAGCACCCAGCACCCTGAGTACTGAGCACCCAGCACCCTGAGTACTGAGCACACTGAGGACTGAGCACCGATCACCCTGAGCACTGAGCACCCAGCACCCTGAGTACTGAGCACCCAGCACCCTGACTACTGAGCACCGAGCACCCCGAGTACTGAGCACCCAGCACCCTGAGCACTGAGCACCGATCACCCTGAGCACTGAGCACCCAGCACCCTGAGTACTGAGCACCCAGCACCCTGAGTACTGAGCACCGAGCACCCCGAGCACTGAGCACGCAGCACCCTGAGTACTGAGCACCCAGCACCCCGTGACCTGAGCACCCAGCACCCTGAGTACTGAGCACCTAGCACCCCGAGCACTGAGCACCCAGCACCCTGAGCACTGAGCACCCTGCACCCTGAGTACTGAGCATCAAGCACCCTGAGCACTGAGCACCCAGCACCCTGAGCACTGAGCACCCAGCACCCTGAGTACTGAGCACCCAACGTACTGAGCATTGAGCACCCCGAGCACTGAGCACCCAGCACCCTGAGTACTGAGCACCCAGCACCCCGAGCACTGAGGACCCAGCACCCTGAGTACTGAGCACCGCGCACCCTGAGTACTGAGCACCCAGCACCCCGAGCACTGAGCACCCAGCACCCCGAGCACTGAGCACCCAGCACCCTGAGCACTGAGCACCCTGAGGACTGAGCACCCAGCACCCTGAGTACTGAGCACCCAGCATCCTGATTACTGAGCACCGATCACCGTGAGCACTGAGCACCCAGCAACCCGAGCACTGAGCACCCAGCACCCTGAGTACTGAGCACCCTGAGTACTGAGCACCCAGCACCCCGAGCACTGAGCACCCTGCACCCTGAGTACTGAGCACCCTGAGTACTGAGCACCCAGCACCCTGAGCACTGAGCACCCAGCACCGTGAGTACTGAGCACCCAGCACCCTGAGCACTGAGCACCCAGCACCCTGAGTACTGAGCAACCAGCACCCTGAGTACTTAGCACCCAGCACCCTGAGCACTGAGCACCCAGCACCCTGAGTACTGAGCACCAAGCACCCTGAGTACTGAGCACCCAGCACCCTGAGTACTGAGCACCCAGCACCCTGAGTACTGAGCACCGAGCACCCCGAGTACTGAGCACCCAGCACCCTGAGCACTGAGCACCCAGCACCCTGAGTACTGAGCACCCAGCACACTGAGTACTGAGCACCCAGCACCCCGAGCACTGAGCACCCTGAATACTGAGCACTAAGCACCCTGAGCGCTGAGCACCCAGCACCCCAAGCACGGAGCACCCAGGACCCCGAGCACTGAGTACTGAGCACCCAGCACCCTGAGTACTGAGCACCAAGCTCCCCGAGCACTGAGCACCCTGAGTACTGAGCACCCAGCACCCCGAGCACTGAGCACCCAGCACCCTGAGTAATGAGCACCCAGCACCCCGAGTACTGAGCACCCAGCACCGTGAGTACTGAGCACCCAGCACACTGAGTACTGAGCACCCAGCACCCTGAGCACTGAGCACAAAGCACGCTGAGTACTGAGCACTGAGCACCCTGAGTACTGAGCACCAAGGACCCTGAGTACTGAGCCCCCAGCTCCCTGAGCACTGAGCACAAAGCACGCTGAGTACTGAGCGCTGAGCACCCTGAGTACTGAGCACCGAGCACCCTGAGTACTGAGCACCCAGCAGCCTGAGCACTGAGCACCCAGCACCCTGAGCACTGAGCACCCAGCACCCCGAGCACTGAGCACCCAGCACCCTGAGCACTGAGCACCCAGCACAACGAGTACTGAGCACCCAGCACCCTGAGTACTGAGCACCCAGCACAACGAGCACTGAGCACCCAGCACCCCGAGCACTGAGCACCCAGCACCCCGAGAATGAGCACCCAGCACCCTGAGTACTGATAACCGAGCACCCTGAGTACTGAGCACCCAGCACGCTGAGCACTGAGCACCCAGCACCCCGAGTACTGAGCAAACAGCACACCGAGCACTGAGCACCCAGTACCCCGAGAATGAGCACCCAGCACCCTGAATACTGAGCACCCAGCACCCTGAGTACTGAGCACCCAGCACAAGGAGCACTGAGCACCCTGAGTACTGAGCACCCAGCACCCTGAGTACTGAGCACTAAGCACCCTGAGCGCTGAGCACCCAGCACCCCAAGCACGGAGCACCCAGGACCCCGAGCACTGAGTACTGAGCACCCAGCACCCTGAGTACTGAGCACCAAGTTCCCCGAGAACTGAGCACCCTGAGTACTGAGCACCCAGGACCCCGATAACAGAGCACCCAGCACCCTCAGCACTGTGCACCCAGCACCCCGAGCACTGAGCACTCAGCACCCTGAGTACTGAGCTCCCTGAGTACTGAGCACCGATCACCCTGAGCACTGAGCACCCAGCACCCTGAGCACTGAGCACCCAGCACCCTGAGTACTGAGCACCGAGCACCCCGAGCACTGAGCACCCAGCACCCTGAGGACTGAGCACCCAGCACGAAGAGTACTGAGCACCGAGCATCCTGAGCACTGAGCACCGAGCACCCCGAACACTGAGCACCCAGCACCCTGAGGACTGAGCACCCAGCACCAAGAGTACTGAGCACCGAGCACCCCGAGCACTGAGCACCAAGCACCCCAAGCACTGAGCAACCAGCACCCTGAGTACTGAGCACCCAGCACCCCGAGCACTGAGCACCCAGCACCCTGAGTAATGAGCACCCAGCACCCAGAGTACTGAGCACCCAGCACCGTGAGTACTGAGCACCCAGCACCCTGAGTACTGAGCACCCAGCACCCTGAGCACTGAGCACAAAGCACGCTGAGTACTGAGCACTGAGCACCCTGAGTACTGAGCACCAAGGACCCTGAGTACTGAGCACCCAGCACCCTGAGCACTGAGCACAAAGCACTCTGAGTACTGAGCGCTGAGCACCCTGAGTACTGAGCACCGAGCACCCTGAGTACTGAGCACCCAGCACCCTGAGCACTGAGCACCCAGCACCCTGAGCACTGAGCACCCTGCACCCCGAGCACTGAGCACCCAGCACCCTGAGCACTGAGCACCCAGCACCCCGAGTACTGAGCACCCAGCGCCCTGAGTACTGAGTACCCAGCACAACGAGCACTGAGCACCCAGCACCCCGAGCACTGAGCAACCAGCACCCCGAGAATAAGCACCCAGCACCCTGAGTACTGAGAACCGAGCACCCTGAGTACTGAGCACCCAGCACGCTGAGCACTGAGCACCCAGCACCCCGATTACTGAGCAAACAGCACACCGAGCACTGAGCACCCAGCACCCCGAGAATGAGCACCCAGCACACTGAGTACTGAGCACCCAGCACCCTGAGTACTGAGCACCCAGCACAACGAGCACTGAGCACCCTGAGTACTGAGCACCCAGCACCCTGAGTACTGAGCACTAAGCATCCAGAGCGCTGAGCACCCAGCAGCCCAAGCACGGAGCACCCAGGACACCGAGCACTGAGTAATGAGCACCCAGCACCCTGAGTACTGAGCACCGAGCTGCCTGAGCACTGAGCACCCTGAGTACTGAGCACCCAGCACCCCGATCACAGAGCAGCCAGCACCCTCAGCACTGAGCTCCCATCACCCCGAGCACTGAGCACCCAGCACCCTGAGTACTGAGCACCCTGAGGACTGAGCACCGATCACCCTGAGCACTGAGCACCCATCACCCTGAGTACTGAGCACCCAGCACCCTGAGTACTGAGCACCGAGCACCCCGAGTACTGAGCACCCAGCACCCTGAGCACTGAGCACCCAGCACCCTGAGCACTGAGCCCCCAGCACCCTGAGTACTAAGCACCCAGCACCCTGAGTACTGAGCACCCTGCACCCTGAGTACTGAGCACAAAGCACACTGAGTACTGATCACCCAGCGTACTGAGCACCGAGCACCCCGAGCACTGAGCACCCAGCACCCTGAGTACTGAGCACCCAGCATACTGAGCACCGAGCACCCAGCACCCTGAGTACTGAGCACCCAGCACCCTGAGCACTGAGCACCCAGCACCCTGAGCACTGAGCCCCCAGCACCCTGAGGACTGAGCACCCAACGTACTGAGCACCGAGCACCCTGAGCACTGAGCACCCAGCACCATGAGTACTGAGCACCCAGCACCCTGAGCAATGAGCACCCTGAGTACTGAGCACCCAGCACCTTGAGCACTGAGCACCGAGCACCCCGAGCACTGAGCACCCATCACCCGGAGTACTGAGCACCCAGCACGCTGCGTACTAAGCACCGAGCACCCTGAGTACTGAGCACCCAGCACCCTGAGCACTGAACACACAGCACCCTGAGTACTGAGCACCTCGAGCACTGAGCACCCAGCACCCTGAGTACTGAGCACCGAGCACCCCGAGCACTGAGCACCCAGCACCCCGAGCACTGAGCACCCAGCACCCCGAGCACTGAGCACCCAGCACCCTGAGTTCTGAGCACCCAGCACCCTGAGTACATAGCACCCAGCACACTGAGCACTGAGTACCCAGCACCCTGAGCACTGAGCACCCAGCACCCTGAGCACTGAGCACACAGCACCTGAGCACTGAGCACCCAGCACCCTGAGTACTGAGCACTGAGCACCCAGCACCCTGAGTACTGAGCACTGAGCACCCAGCACACTGAGCACTGAGCACCCAGCACCCTGAGCACTGAGCACCCAGTTCCCGAGTACAGAGCACCCAGCACCCTGAGTACTGAACACCCAGCACCCTGAGTACTGAGCACCCAGCACCCCGAGTACTGAGCACCCAGCACCCTGAGTACTGAGCACCCAGCACCCTGAGCACTGAGCACCCAGCACCCCGAGCACTGAGCACCCAGCACCCTGAGTACTGAGCACCCAGCACCCTGAGCACTCAGCACCCAGCACCCTGAGCACTGAGCACCCAGCACCCTGAGCACTGAGCACCCAGCACCCTGAGTAGTGAGAAACCAACGTACTGAGCACCGAGCACCCCGAGCACTGAGCACCCAGCACCCTGAGTACTGAGCACCGATCACCCCGAGCAATGAGTACCCAGCACCCTGAGTACTGAGCTCCGAGCACCCCGAGCACTGAGCACCCAGCGCCCCGAGCACTGAGCACCCAGCACCCTGAATACTGAGCACTGAGCACCCAGCACCCCGAATACTGAGCACCCAGCACAATGAGTACTGAGCACCCACCACCCTGAATACTGAGCACCCAGCACCCTGAGTACTGAGCACCCAGCACCCTGAGCACTGAGCACCCAGCACCCCGAGCACTGAGCACCCAGCACCCTGAGTACTGAGCACCCAGCACCCTGAGCACTGAGCACCCAGCACCCTGAGCACTGAGCACCCAGCACCCTGAGCACTGAGCACCCAGCACCCTGAGTAGTGAGCACCCAACGTACTGAGCACCGAGCACCCCGAGCACTGAGCACCCAGTACCCGGAGTACTGAGCACCCAGCACCATGAGTACTAAGCAACGAGCACCCTGAGTACTGAGCACCCAGCACCCTGAGCACTGAACACACAGCACTCTGAGTACTGAGCACCTCGCGCACTGAGCACCCAGCACCCTGAGTACTGGGCACCGAGCACCCCGAGCACTGAGCACCAAGCACCGCGAGCCCTGAGCACCCAGCACCCCGAGCACTGAGCACCCAGCACCCTGAGTACTGAGCACCCAGAACCCTGAGTACTGAGCACCCAGCACCCTTAGCACTGAGTACCCAGCACCCTGAGCACTGAGCACCCAGCACCCTGAGCACTGAGCACACAGCACCCTGAGCACTGAGCACCCAGCACCCTGAGTACTGAGCACTGAGCACCCAGAACCCCGAGCACTGAGCACCCAGCACCCTGAGCACTGAGCACCCAGCACCCGAGTACTGAGTACCCAGCACCCTGAGTACTGAGCACCCAACACCCTGAGTACTGAGCACCGAGCACTCTGAGAACTGAGCACCCAGCACCCCGAGTACTGAGCACCCAGCACGGTGAGCACTGAGCACCCAGCACCCCGAGCACTGAGCACCCAGCACCCTGAGTACTGAGCACCCAGCACCCTGAGCACTGAGCACCCAGCACCCTGAGCACTGAGCACCCAGCACCCTGAGCACTGAGCACCCAGCACCCTGAGTAGTGAGCACCCAACGTACTGAGCACCGAGCACCACGAGCACTGAGCACCCAGCACCCTGAGTACTGAGCACCGATTACCCCGAGCACTGAGCACCCAGCACCCTGGGTACTGAGCTCCGAGCACCCCGAGCACTGAGCACACAGCGCCCCGAGCACTGAGCACCGAGCACCCTGAGCACTGAGCACCCAGCAGCCTGAGTTCTGAGCACCCAGCACCCCGAGCACTGAGCACCCAGCACCCTGATCACTGAGCACCCAGCACACTGAGCACTGATCACCCAGCACACTGCGCACTGAGCACCCAGCACCCTGAGTACTGAGCACCCAGCACCCTGAGTACTGAGCACTCAGCACCCTGAGTACTGAGCACCGAGCACCCCGAGCACTGAGCACCCAGCACCCTGAGCACTGAGCACCCTGAGGACTGAGCACCCAGCACCCTGAGCACTGAGCACCCAGAACCCCGAGCACTGAGCACCCAGCTCCCTGAGTACTGAGCACCCAGCACCCCGAGCACTGAGCACCCAGCACCCTGAGTACTGAGCACCCTGAGTACTGAGCACCGATCACCCTGAGCACTGAGCTCCCAGAACCCTGAGTACTGAGCACCCAGCACCCTGAGCACTGACCACCCAGCACCCTGAGTACTGAGCACCCAGCACCCTGAGCACTGAGCACCCAGCACCCTGAGTACTGAGCACCCAGCACCCTTAGCACTGAGCACCCAGCACGCTGAGTACTGAGCACACAGCACCCCGAGCACTGAGCACCCAGCACCCCGAGAATGAGCACCCAGCACCCCGAGTACTGAGCACCGAGCACCCTGAGCACTGAGTACCCAGCACGCTGAGCACTGAGCACCCAGCACCCTGAGTACTGAGCACCCAGCACCCTGAGTACTGAGCCCCCAGCACCCTGAGCACTGAGCACCCAGCACCCCGAGTACTGAGCACCCAGCACCCTGAGCACTGAGCCCCCAGCACCTTGAGTACTGAGCACCCAGCACCCTGAGTACTGAACACCCAGCACACTGAGCACTGAGCACTGAGCACCCTGAGCCCTGAGTACTGAGCACCGAGCACCCCGAGAACTCAGCACCCAGCACCCGGCGTAATGAGCACCCAGCACCCTGAGTACTGAGCACCCAGCACCCAGAGCACTGAGCACCCAGCACCCTGAGCACTGAGCACCCAGCACCCTGAGTACTGAGCACTGAGCACCCAGCACCCCGAGCACTGAGCACCCAGCACCCTGAGTACTAAGCACCCAGCACCCTGAGCACTGAACACACAGCACCCTGAGCACTGAACACAGAGCACCCTGAGTACTGAGCACATCGAGCACTGAGCACCCAGCACCCAGCGTACTGAGCACCGAGCACCCCGAGCACTGAGCACCCAGCACCCTGAGTACTGAGCACCCAGCACCCCGAGCACTGAGCACGCAGCACCCTGAGTACTGAGCACCCAGCGTACTGAGCACCGAGCACCAAGCACCCTGAGTACTGAGCACCCAGCAATCTGAGAACTGAGCACCCAGCACCCTGAGCACTGAGCACCCAGCACCCCGAGCACTGAGCACCCAGCACCCCGAGCACTGAGCCTGAGCACCCTGAGTACTGAGCACTGAGCACCCTGAGTACTGAGCACCGAGCACCCTGAGTACTGAGCACCCAGCACCCCGAGCACTGAGCACCGAGCACCCTGAGTAGTGAGCACCCAGCACCCTGAGCACTGAGCACCCAGCACAACGAGTACTGAGCACCCAGCACCCGGATTACTGAGCACCAAGCACCCTGAGCACTGAGCACCCTGCACCCTGAGTACTGAGCACCCAGCACACTGAGTACTGATCACCCAGCGTACTGAGCACCGAGCACCCTGAGCACTGAGCAACCAGCACCCTGAGTACTGAGCACCCAGCACCCTGAGCAATGAGCACCCAGCACACTGAGTACTGAGCACCCAGCGTACTGAGCACCGAGCACCCTGAGCACTGAGCACCCAGCACCCTGAGTACTGAGCACCCAGCACCCTGAGCAATGAGCACCCTGAGTACTGAGCACCCAGCACCTTGAGCACTGAGCACCGAGCACCCCGAGCACTGAGCACCCAGCACCCGGAGTACTGAGCACCCAGCACCCTGCGTACTAAGCACCGAGCACCCTGAGTACTGAGCACCCAGCACTCTGAGCACTGAACACACAGCACCCTGAGTACTGAGCACCTCGAGCACTGAACACCCAGCACCCTGAGTACTGAGCACCGAGCACCCCGAGCACTGAGCACCCAGCACCCCGAGCACTGAGCACCCAGCACCCCGAGCACTGAGCACCCAGCACCCTGAGTTCTGAGCACCCAGCACCCTGAGTACTGAGCACCCTGCACCCTGAGCACTGAGTACCCAGCACACTGAGCACTGAGCACCCAGCACCCTGAGCACTGAGCACACAGCACCCTGAGCACTGAGCACCCAGCACCCTGAGTACTGAGCACTGAGCACCCAGCACCCTGAGTACTGAGAACCCAGCACCCCGAGTACTGAGCACCCAGCACCCTGAGTACTGAGCACCCAGCACCCTGAGCACTGAGCACCCAGCACCCCGAGCACTGAGCAACCAGCACCCTGAGTACTGAGCACCCAGCACCCTGAGCACTGAGCACCCAGCACCCTGAGCACTGAGCACCCAGCACCCTGAGCACTGAGCACCCAGCACCCTGAGTAGTGAGCAACCAACGTACTGAGCACCGAGCACCCCGAGCACTGAGCACCCAGCACCCTGAGTACTGAGCACCGATCACCCCGAGCACTGAGCACCCAGCACCCTGAGTACTGAGCTCCGAGCACCCCGAGCACTGAGCACCCAGCGCCCTGAGCACTGAGCACCCAGCACCCTGAGCACTGAGCACCCAGCACCCTGAGTACTGAGCACCCAGCACCCTGAGTACTGAACACCCAGCACCCTGAGCACTGAGCACTGAGCACCCTGAGCACTGAGTACTGAGCAACCTGAGCACTGAGCACCCAGCACCCCGAGTACTGAGCACCCAGCACCCCGAGCACTGAGCACCCAGCGCCCTGAACACTGAGCACCCAGCACCCTGAGCACTGAGCACTGAGCACCCTGAGCACTGAGCACCCAGCACACCGAGTACTGAGCACTGAGCACCCTGAGTACTGAGCACCAAGCACCCTAAGTACTGAGCACTGAGCACCCTGAGTACTGAGCACCCAGCACCCTGAGCACTGAGTACCCAGCACCCTGAGTACTCAGCACTGAGAACCCTGAGTACTGAGCACCGAGCACCCTGAGTACTGAGCACCCAGCAAGCTGATCACTGAGCACCCAGCACCCTGAGCACTGAGCACTGAGCACACAGCACCCTGAGCACTCAGCACCCAGCAC
Source organism: Microtus oregoni (assembly GCF_018167655.1). Taxonomy (NCBI): domain Eukaryota; kingdom Metazoa; phylum Chordata; class Mammalia; order Rodentia; family Cricetidae; genus Microtus; species Microtus oregoni. Next base: position 46,541 of record NW_024543629.1, read on the forward strand.
CCCGAGCACTGAACACTCAGCACCCCGAGCACAGAGCACCCAGCACCCTGAGCACTGAGCACCCTGTGGACTGAACACCCAGCACCCTGAGCACTGAGCACCCAGCACCCTGAGTACTGAGCACCGATCACCCTGAGCACTGAGCACCCAGCACCCCGAGCACTGAGCACCCAGCACCCTGATTACTGAGCTCCCAGCACCCCGAGCACTAAGCACCCAGTACCCTGAGTACTGAGCACCCTGAGTATTGAGCACCGATCACCCTGAGCACTGAGCTCCCAGCACCCTGAGTACTGAGCACCCAGCACCCTGAGCACTGAGCACCCAGCACCCTGAGTACTGATCACCCAGCACCCTGAGCACTGAGCACACAGCACCCTGAGTACTGAGCACCCAGCACCCTGAGCACTTAGCACCCAGCACCCTGAGTACTGAGCACCCAGCACCCTGAGCACTGAGCACCCAGCACCCCGAGAATGAGCACCCAGCACCCCGAGTACTGAGCACCGAGCACCCTGAGCACTGAGTACCCAGCACCCTGAGCACTGAACACCCAGCAGCCTGAGTACTGAGCACCCAGCACCCTGAGTACTGAGCACCCAGCACCCTGAGCACTGAGCACCGATCACCCCGAGTACTGAGCACCCAGCCCCCTGAGTACTGAGCAGCCAGCACCCCGAGTACTGAGCACCGAGCACCCTGAGCACTGAGTACCCAGCACCCTGAGCACTGAACACCCAGCACCCTGAACACTGAACATACAGCACCCTGAGTACTGAGCACCTCGAGCACTGAGCACCCAGCACCCTGAGTACTGAGCACCGAGCACCCCGAGCACTGAGCACCCAGCACCCCGAGCACTGAGCACCCAGCACCCTGAGCACTGAGCACCCAGCACCCTTAGTACTGAGCACCCAGTACCCTGAGCACTGAGCACCCAGCACCCTGAGCACTGAGTACTGAGCACCGATCACATCGAGCACTGAGCACCCAGCACCCAGAGTACTGAGCACCCAGCACCCTGAGTACTAAGCACCGAGCACCCTGAGTACTGAGCACCCAGCACCCTGAACACTGAACATACAGCACCCTGAGTACTGAGCACCTCGAGCACTGAGCACCCAGCACCCTGAGTACTGAGCACCGAGCACCCCGAGCACTGAGCACCCAGCACCCCGAGCACTGAGCACCCAGCACCCCGAGCACTGAGCACCCACCACCCTGAGCACTGAGCACCCAGCACCCTGAGCACTGAGCACCCAGCACCCTGAGCACTGAGCACCCAGCACCCTGAGCACTGAGCACCCAGCACCCTGAGTACTGAGCACCCAGCACCCTGAGCACTGAGCACCCAGCACCCTGAGCACTGAGCACCCAGCACCCTGAGCACTGAGCACACAGCACCCTGAGTACTGAGCACCCAGGACCCTGAGAACTGAGCACTGAGCACCCAGCACCCCGAGCACTGAGCACCCAGCACCCTGAGTACTGAGCACTGAGCACCCAGCACCCTGAGTACTGAGCACTGAGCACCCAGCACCCCGAGCACTGAGCACCCAGCACCCTGAGCACTGAGCACCCAGCACCCGAGTACTGAGCACCCAGCACAATGAGTACTGAGCACCCAGCACCCTGAATACTGAGCACCCAGCACCCCGAGTACTGAGCACCCAGCACCCTGAGTACTGAGCACCCAGCACCCTGAGCACTGAGCACCCAGCACCCCGAGCACTGAGCACCCAGCACCCTGAGTACTGAGCACCCAGCACCCTGAGCACTGAGCACCCAGCACCCTGAGCACTGAGCACCCAGCACCCTGAGCACTGAGCACCCAGCACCCTGAATAGTGAGCACCCAACGTACTGAGCACCGAGCACCCTGAGCACTGAGCACCCAGCACCCTGAGCACTGAGCACCCAGCACCCTGAGCACTGAGCACCCAGCACCCAAGTACTGAGCACCCAGCACCATGAGTACTGAGCACCCAGCACCCTGAGTACTGAGCACCGAGCACCCTGAGCACTGTGCACACAGCACCCTGAGCACTGAGCACCCAGGACCCTGAGCACTGAGGACCCAGCAGCCTGAGTAGTGAGCACCCAACGTACTGAGCACCGAGCACCCTGAGCACTGAGCACCCAGCACCCCGAGTACTGAGCACCCAGCACCCCGAGCACTGAGCACCCAGCGCCCTGAACACTGAGCACCCAGCACCCTGAGCACTGAGCACTGAGCACCCTGAGCACTGAGCACCCAGCACACCGAGTACTGAGCACTGAGCACCCTGAGTACTGAGCACCAAGCACCCTAAGTACTGAGCACTGAGCACCCTGAGTACTGAGCACCCAGCACCCTGAGCACTGAGTACCCAGCACCCTGAGTACTGAGCACTGAGAACCCTGAGTACTGAGCACCGAGCACCCTGAGTACTGAGCACCCAGCACGCTGATCACTGAGCACCCAGCACCCTGAGCACTGAGCACTGAGCACACAGCACCCAGAGCACTGAGCACCCAGCACCCCGAGCACTGAACACCCAGCACCTCGAGCACTGAGCACCCAGCACCCTGAGCACTGAGCACCCTGTGGACTGAACACCCAGCACCCTGAGCACTGAGCACCCAGCACCCTGAGTACTGAGCACCGATCACCCTGAGCACTGAGCACCCAGCACCCCGAGCACTGAGCACCCAGCACCCTGAGTACTGAGCTCCCAGCACCCCGAGCACTAAGCACCCAGTACCCTGAGTACTGAGCACCCCGAGCACTGAGCACCCAGCACCCTGATCACTGAGCACCCAGCACACTGAGCACTGATCACCCAGCACACTGCGCACTGAGCACCCAGCACCCTGAGTACTGAGCACCCAGCACCCTGAGTACTGAGCACTCAGCACCCTGAGTACTGAGCACCGAGCACCCCGAGCACTGAGCAACCAGCACCCAGAGCACTGAGCACCCTGAGGACTGAGCACCCAGCACCCTGAGCACTGAGCACCCAGAACCCCGAGCACTGAGCACCCAGCTCCCTGAGTACTGAGCACCCAGCACCCCGAGCACTGAGCACCCAGCACCCTGAGTACTGAGCACCCTGAGTACTGAGCACCGATCACCCTGAGCACTGAGCTCCCAGAACCCTGAGTACTGAGCACCCAGCACCCTGAGCACTGACCACCCAGCACCCTGAGTACTGAGCACCCAGCACCCTGAGCACTGAGCACCCAGCACCCTGAGTACTGAGCACCCAGCACCCTTAGCACTGAGCACCCAGCACGCTGAGTACTGAGCACACAGCACCCCGAGCACTGAGCACCCAGCACCCCGAGAATGAGCACCCAGCACCCCGAGTACTGAGCACCGAGCACCCTGAGCACTGAGTACCCAGCACGCTGAGCACTGAGCACCCAGCACCCTGAGTACTGAGCACCCAGCACCCTGAGTACTGAGCCCCCAGCACCCTGAGCACTGAGCACCCAGCACCCCGAGTACTGAGCACCCAGCACCCTGAGCACTGAGCCCCCAGCACCTTGAGTACTGAGCACCCAGCACCCTGAGTACTGAACACCCAGCACACTGAGCACTGAGCACTGAGCACCCTGAGCCCTGAGTACTGAGCACCGAGCACCCCGAGAACTCAGCACCCAGCACCCGGCGTACTGAGCACCCAGCACCCTGAGTACTGAGCACCCAGCACCCCGAGCACTGAGCACCCAGCACCCTGAGCACTGAGCACCCAGCACCCTGAGTACTGAGCACTGAGCACCCAGCACCCCGAGCACTGGGCACCCAGCACCCTGAGTACTAAGCACCCAGCACCCTGAGCACTGAACACACAGCACCCTGAGCACTGAACACAGAGCACCCTGAGTACTGAGCACATCGAGCACTGAGCACCCAGCACCCAGCGTACTGAGCACCGAGCACCCCGAGCACTGAGCACCCAGCACCCTGAGTACTGAGCACCCAGCACCCCGAGCACTGAGCACGCAGCACCCTGAGTACTGAGCACCCAGCGTACTGAGCACCGAGCACCAAGCACCCTGAGTACTGAGCACCCAGCAATCTGAGAACTGAGCACCCAGCACCCTGAGCACTGAGCACCCAGCACCCCGAGCACTGAGCACCCAGCACCCCGAGCACTGAGCCTGAGCACCCTGAGTACTGAGCACTGAGCACCCTGAGTAATGAGCACCGAGCACCCTGAGTACTGAGCACCCAGCACCCCGAGCACTGAGCACCGAGCACCCTGAGTAGTGAGCACCCAGCACCCTGAGCACTGAGCACCCAGCACAACGAGTACTGAGCACCCAGCACCCGGATTACTGAGCACCAAGCACCCTGAGCACTGAGCACCCAGCACCCCGAGCCCTGAGCACCCAGCACCCTGAGTACTACGCACCCAGCACCCTGAGTACTGAGCACCCTGCACCCTGAGTACTGAGCACCCAGCACACTGAGTACTGATCACCCAGCATACTGAGCACCGAGCACCCCGAGCACTGAGCACCCAGCACCCTGAGTACTGAGCACCCTGCACCCTGAGTACTGAGCACCCAGCACACTGAGTACTGAGCACCCAGCGTACTGAGCACCGAGCACCCTGAGCACTGAGCACCCAGCACCCTGAGTACTGAGCACCCAGCACCCTGAGCAATGAGCACCCTGAGTACTGAGCACCCAGCACCTTGAGCACTGAGCACCGAGCACCCCGAGCACTGAGCACCCAGCACCCGGAGTACTGAGCACCCAGCACCCTGCGTACTAAGCACCGAGCACCCTGAGTACTGAGCACCCAGCACTCTGAGCACTGAACACACAGCACCCTGAGTACTGAGCACCTCGAGCACTGAACACCCAGCACCCTGAGTACTGAGCACCGAGCACCCCGAGCACTGAGCACCCAGCACCCCGAGCACTGAGCACCCAGCACCCCGAGCACTGAGCACCCAGCACCCTGAGTTCTGAGCACCCAGCACCCTGAGTACTGAGCACCCTGCACCCTGAGCACTGAGTACCCAGCACACTGAGCACTGAGCACCCAGCACCCTGAGCACTGAGCACACAGCACCCTGAGCACTGAGCACCCAGCACCCTGAGTACTGAGCACTGAGCACCCAGCACCCTGAGTACTGAGAACCCAGCACCCCGAGTACTGAGCACCCAGCACCCTGAGTACTGAGCACCCAGCACCCTGAGCACTGAGCACCCAGCACCCCGAGCACTGAGCAACCAGCACCCTGAGTACTGAGCACCCAGCACCCTGAGCACTGAGCACCCAGCACCCTGAGCACTGAGCACCCAGCACCCTGAGCACTGAGCACCCAGCACCCTGAGTAGTGAGCAACCAACGTACTGAGCACCGAGCACCCCGAGCACTGAGCACCCAGCACCCTGAGTACTGAGCACCGATCACCCCGAGCACTGAGCACCCAGCACCCTGAGTACTGAGCTCCGAGCACCCCGAGCACTGAGCACCCAGCGCCCTGAGCACTGAGCACCCAGCACCCTGAGCACTGAGCACCCAGCACCCTGAGTACTGAGCACCCAGCACCCTGAGTACTGAACACCCAGCACCCTGAGCACTGAGCACTGAGCACCCTGAGCACTGAGTACTGAGCAACCTGAGCACTGAGCACCCAGCACCCCGAGTACTGAGCACCCAGCACCCCGAGCACTGAGCACCCAGCGCCCTGAACACTGAGCACCCAGCACCCTGAGCACTGAGCACTGAGCACCCTGAGCACTGAGCACCCAGCACACCGAGTACTGAGCACTGAGCACCCTGAGTACTGAGCACCAAGCACCCTAAGTACTGAGCACTGAGCACCCTGAGTACTGAGCACCCAGCACCCTGAGCACTGAGTACCCAGCACCCTGAGTACTCAGCACTGAGAACCCTGAGTACTGAGCACCGAGCACCCTGAGTACTGAGCACCCAGCAAGCTGATCACTGAGCACCCAGCACCCTGAGAACTGAGCACTGAGCACACAGCACCCTGAGCACTCAGCACCCAGCACCCCGAGCACTGAACACTCAGCACCCCGAGCACAGAGCACCCAGCACCCTGAGCACTGAGCACCCTGTGGACTGAACACCCAGCACCCTGAGCACTGAGCACCCAGCACCCTGAGTACTGAGCACCGATCACCCTGAGCACTGAGCACCCAGCACCCCGAGCACTGAGCACCCAGCACCCTGAGTACTGAGCTCCCAGCACCCCGAGCACTAAGCACCCAGTACCCTGAGTACTGAGCACCCTGAGTATTGAGCACCGATCACCCTGAGGACTGAGCTCCCAGCACCCTGAGTACTGAGCACCCAGCACCCTGAGCACTGAGCACCCAGCACCCTGAGTACTGATCACCCAGCACCCTGAGCACTGAGCACACAGCACCCTGAGTACTGAGCACCCAGCACCCTGAGCACTTAGCACCCAGCACCCTGAGTACTGAGCACCCAGCACCCTGAGCACTGAGCACCCAGCACCCCGAGAATGAGCACCCAGCACCCCGAGTACTGAGCACCGAGCACCCTGAGCACTGAGTACCCAGCACCCTGAGCACTGAACACCCAGCAGCCTGAGTACTGAGCACCCAGCACCCTCAGTACTGAGCACCCAGCACCCTGAGCACTGAGCACCGATCACCCCGAGTACTGAGCACCCAGCCCCCTGAGTACTGAGCAGCCAGCACCCCGAGTACTGAGCACCGAGCACCCTGAGCACTGAGTACCCAGCACCCTGAGCACTGAACACCCAGCACCCTGAACACTGAACATACAGCACCCTGAGTACTGAGCACCTCGAGCACTGAGCACCCAGCACCCTGAGTACTGAGCACCGAGCACCCCGAGCACTGAGCACCCAGCACCCCGAGCACTGAGCACCCAGCACCCTGAGCACTGAGCACCCAGCACCCTTAGTACTGAGCACCCAGTACCCTGAGCACTGAGCACCCAGCACCCTGAGCACTGAGTACTGAGCACCGATCACATCGAGCACTGAGCACCCAGCACCCAGAGTACTGAGCACCCAGTACCCTGAGCACTGAGCACCCAGCACCCTGAGCACTGAGTACTGAGCACCGATCACATCGAGCACTGAGTACCCAGCACCCTGAGTACTGAGCACCCAGCACCCTGAACACTGAACATACAGCACCCTGAGTACTGAGCACCTCGAGCACTGAGCACCCAGCACCCCGAGCACTGAGCACCCAGCACCCCGAGCACTGAGCACCCACCACCCTGAGCACTGAGCACCCAGCACCCTGAGCACTGAGCACCCAGCACCCTGAGCACTGAGCACCCAGCACCCTGAGCACTGAGCACCCAGCACCCTGAGTACTGAGCACTGAGCACCTAGCACCCCGAGTATTGAGCACCCAGCACCCTGAGTACTGAGCACTGAGAACCCAGCACCCCGAGCACTGAGCACCCAGCACCCTGAGCACTGAGCAGCCAGCACCCGAGTACTAAGCAACCAGCACCCTGAGTACTGAGGACCCAACACCCTGAGTACTGAGCACTGAGCACCCAGCACCCAGCACCCCGAGCACTGAGCACCCAGCACCCTGAGCACTGAGCACCCAGCACCCTGAGTACTGAGCACCCAGCACCCTGAGCACTGAGCACCCAGCACCCTGAGCACTGAGCACCCAGCACCCTGAGCACTGAGCACACAGCACCCTGAGTACTGAGCACCCAGGACCCTGAGTACTGAGCACTGAGCACCCAGCACACCGAGCACTGAGCACCCAGCACCCTGAGTACTGAGCACTGAGCACCCAGCACCCTGAGTACTGAGCACTGAGCACCCAGCACCCCGAGCACTGAGCACCCAGCACCCTGAGCACTGAGCACCCAGCACCCGAGTACTGAGCACCCAGCACAATGAGTACTGAGCACCCAGCACCCTGAATACTGAGCACCCAGCACCCCGAGTACTGAGCACCCAGCACCCTGAGTACTGAGCACCCAGCACCCTGAGCACTGAGCACCCAGCACCCCGAGCACTGAGCACCCAGCACCCTGAGTACTGAGCACCCAGCACCCTGAGCACAGAGCACCCAGCACCCTGAGCACTGAGCACCCAGCACCCTGAGCACTGAGCACCCAGCACCCTGAATAGTGAGCACCCAACGTACTGAGCACCGAGCACCCTGAGCACTGAGCACCCAGCACCCTGAGCACTGAGCACCCAGCACCCTGAGCACTGAGCACCCAGCACCCAAGTACTGAGCACCCAGCACCATGAGTACTGAGCACCCAGCACCCTGAGTACTGAGCACCGAGCACCCTGAGCACTGTGCACACAGCACCCTGAGCACTGAGCACCCAGGACCCTGAGCACTGAGGACCCAGCAGCCTGAGTAGTGAGCACCCAACGTACTGAGCACCGAGCACCCTGAGCACTGAGCACCCAGCACCCCGAGTACTGAGCACCAGCACCCCGAGCACTGAGCACCCAGCGCCCTGAACACTGAGCACCCAGCACCCTGAGCACTGAGCACTGAGCACCCTGAGCACTGAGCACCCAGCACCCTGAGTACTGAGCACCGATCACCCTGAGCACTGAGCACCCAGCACCCCGAGCACTGAGCACCCAGCACCCTGAGTACTGAGCTCCCAGCACCCCGAGCACTAAGCACCCAGTACCCTGAGTACTGAGCACCCTGAGTATTGAGCACCGATCACCCTGAGCACTGAGCTCCCAGCACCCTGAGTACTGAGCACCCAGCACCCTGAGCACTGAGCACCCAGCACCCTGAGTACTGATCACCCAGCACCCTGAGCACTGAGCACACAGCACCCTGAGTACTGAGCACCCAGCACCCTGAGCACTGAGCACCCAGCACCCTGAGTACTGAGCACCCAGCACCCTGAGCACTGAGCACCCAGCACCCCGAGAATGAGCACCCAGCACCCCGAGTACTGAGCACCGAGCACCCTGAGCACTGAGTACCCAGCACCCTGAGCACTGAACACCCAGCAGCCTGAGTACTGAGCACCCAGCACCCTGAGTACTGAGCACCCAGCACCCTGAGCACTGAGCACCGATCACCCCGAGTACTGAGCACCCAGCCCCCTGAGTACTGAGCAGCCAGCACCCCGAGTACTGAGCACCGAGCACCCTGAGCACTGAGTACCCAGCACCCTGAGCACTGAACACCCAGCACCCTGAACACTGAACATACAGCACCCTGAGTACTGAGCACCTCGAGCACTGAGCACCCAGCACCCTGAGTACTGAGCACCGAGCACCCCGAGCACTGAGCACCCAGCACCCCGAGCACTGAGCACCCAGCACCCTGACCACTGAGCACCCAGCACCCTTAGTACTGAGCACCCAGTACCCTGAGCACTGAGCACCCAGCACCCAGAGTACTGAGCACCCAGCACCCTGAGTACTAAGCACCGAGCACCCTGAGTACTGAGCACCCAGCACCCTGAACACTGAACATACAGCACCCTGAGTACTGAGCACCTCGAGCACTGAGCACCCAGCACCCTGAGTACTGAGCACCGAGCACCCCGAGCACTGAGCACCCAGCACCCCGAGCACTGAGCACCCAGCACCCCGAGCACTGAGCACCCACCACCCTGAGCACTGAGCACCCAGCACCCTGAGCACTGAGCACCCAGCACCCTGAGCACTGAGCACCCCAGCACCCTGAGTACTGAGCACTGAGCACCTAGCACCCCGAGTATTGAGCACCCAGCACCCTGAGTACTGAGCACTGAGCACCCAGCACCCCGAGCACTGAGCACCCAGCACCCTGAGCACTGAGCAGCCAGCACCCGAGTACTAAGCAACCAGCACCCTGAGTACTGAGGACCCAACACCCTGAGTACTGAGCACTGAGCACCCAGCACCCAGCACCCCGAGCACTGAGCACCAAGCACCCTGAGCACTGAGCACCCAGCACCCTGAGCACTGAGCACCCAGCACCCTGAGCACTGAGCACACAGCACCCTGAGTACTGAGCACCCAGGACCCTGAGTACTGAGCACTGAGCACCCAGCACCCCGAGCACTGAGCACCCAGCACCCTGAGTACTGAGCACTGAGCACCCAGCACCCTGAGTACTGAGCACTGAGCACCCAGCACCCCGAGCACTGAGCACCCAGCACCCTGAGCACTGAGCACACAGCACCCGAGTACTGAGCACCCAGCACAATGAGTACTGAGCACCCAGCACCCTGAATACTGAGCACCCAGCACCCGAGTACTGAGCACCCAGCACACTGAGTACTGAGCACCCAGCACCCTGAGCACTGAGCACCCAGCACCCCGAGCACTGAGCACCCAGCACCCTGAGTACTGAGCACCCAGCACCCTGAGCACTGAGCACCCAGCACCCTGAGCACTGAGCACCCAGCACCCTGAGCACTGAGCACCCAGCACCCTGAATAGTGAGCACCCAACGTACTGAGCACCGAGCACCCTGAGCACTGAGCACCCAGCACCCTGAGCACTGAGCACCCAGCACCCTGAGCACTGAGCACCCAGCACCCAAGTACTGAGCACCCAGCACCCTGAGTACTGAGCACCCAGCACCCTGAGTACTGAGCACCGAGCACCCTGAGCACTGAGCACACAGCACCCTGAGCACTGAGCACCCAGGACCCTGAGCACTGAGGACCCAGCAGCCTGAGTAGTGAGCACCAAACGTACTGAGCACCGAGCACCCTGAGCACTGAGCACCCAGCACCCCGAGTACTGAGCACCCAGCACCCCGAGCACTGAGCACCCAGCGCCCTGAACACTGAGCACCCAGCACCCTGAGCACTGAGCACCCTGAGCACTGAGCACCCAGCACACCGAGTACTGAGCACTGAGCACCCTGAGTACTGAGCACCAAGCACCCTAAGTACTGAGCATTGAGCACCCTGAGTACTGAGCACCAGCACCCTGAGCACTGAGTACCCAGCACCCTGAGTACTGAGCACTGAGAACCCTGAGTACTGAGCACCGAGCACCCTGAGTACTGAGCACCAAGCACCCCGAGTACTGAGCACCGAGCACCCTGAGCACTGAGTACCCAGCACCCTGAGCACTGAACACCCAGCAGCCTGAGTACTGAGCACCCAGCACCCTGAGTACTGAGCACCCAGCACCCTGAGCACTGAGCACCGATCACCCCGAGTACTGAGCACCCAGCCCCCTGAGTACTGAGCAGCCAGCACCCCGAGTACTGAGCACCGAGCACCCTGAGCACTGAGTACCCAGCACCCTGAGCACTGAACACCCAGCACCCTGAACACTGAACATACAGCACCCTGAGTACTGAGCACCTCGAGCACTGAGCACCCAGCACCCTGAGTACTGAGCACCGAGCACCCGAGCACTGAGCACCCAGCACCCCGAGCACTGAGCACCCAGCACCCTGAGCACTGAGCACCCAGCACCCTTAGTACTGAGCACCCAGTACCCTGAGCACTGAGCACCCAGCACCCTGAGCACTGAGTACTGAGCACCGATCACATCGAGCACTGAGCACCCAGCACCCAGAGTACTGAGCACCCAGCACCCTGAGTACTAAGCACCGAGCACCCTGAGTACTGAGCACCCAGCACCCTGAACACTGAACATACAGCACCCTGAGTACTGAGCACCTCGAGCACTGAGCACCCAGCACCCTGAGTACTGAGCACCGAGCACCCCGAGCACTGAGCACCCAGCACCCCGAGCACTGAGCACCCAGCACCCCGAGCACTGAGCACCCACCACCCTGAGCACTGAGCACCCAGCACCCTGAGCACTGAGCACCCAGCACCCTGAGCACTGAGCACCCAGCACCCTGAGCACTGAGCACCCAGCACCCTGAGTACTGAGCACTGAGCACCTAGCACCCCGAGTATTGAGCACCCAGCACCCTGAGTACTGAGCACTGAGCACCCAGCACCCCGAGCACTGAGCACCCAGCACCCTGAGCACTGAGCAGCCAGCACCCCGAGTACTAAGCAACCAGCACCCTGAGTACTGAGGACCCAACACCCTGAGTACTGAGCACTGAGCACCC